>NC_062228.1:38576426-38698926 GCF_902686445.1 Sciurus carolinensis
ATAATCTTTAAAAAAGTTTTTGTTTCGTGTATATTTCCTCATTAATAAAATAATATGTGCTCCTTGAAAAAATGCAGAAATATATAATAAATTATCAATACTCTTTCCTCCTCAAAAAATATTCTCTAGAGTCCTTTTTTTTTTTTTTTTTTAAAGGATGGTGTGCTTACGTACATTCCCATGCATGTGGGTGTACATGCTTAAGATAAACATCTCCATTTTCTTATTATGAGATTTCAGCTACATTTTATATAATGAAGTAATTATAAGAGTTGACTTTTAATAATTATGGATGCATTAAATATTAAAATTTAAATTTAATGTATTTTTATGCTATACTCAGGATAATGTTCTATCTTTGACTTATTAAAAAGAAAAATATGCTTTGAATTTTAACTTGATATTCTAAAATGTTTATTCTTCTTTCCACTTACAAACCTTTCTGTTTATTGAACAGGCAGTTTGTAATCTGGTCAGGTAGTTTTATGTATGAGAAACTTTACTAAACTGCTATTTGAAATACACATTAGCACTTACTTAGAATTGTCAAAGTGCTAAATGAGGTCTGCTACTACTGAAGTTCTTATATTATTTTGCTTAAATGATGTACCATATGCAGTAATTAGTTTCTGTGAAAAATAAGACAAGAAACACAAAAGATTTTCCCCCTACCATTTCACCTATAAATTATTAGGTCTTTTTGATTAACTGGTACTATTTCACTTTTTAAAACCAGTATTGGATCTTGTGATTTTCTTAGTCATGATTCTCTTTCTACTTTTGCATGATGTAATTTCAGTTCTATTGCATTTTTGGTTTTGTTATTTTTATAAGGTCCTCAGCCCCTTTATAGAATGAAGCATGATAAATGTGCATTCATGTGTATAAATGTAAGTATAGTGATGTGCATATGTATAAGTATTTTATCTTTTAAAATTATAACAATACATGCTTATTTTAAAAATCCTGAGGATGGAAAGAGAAAATAAAAATATAGTTATGTGACATTAAATCTTTAAATAAAATACATATTGTTTGAATTTCTTATTGTACTATTGATACTTATATTGTGTCTGGCCAAAATTCAAAGATAAAAATAATCTCTACTTATGTTTGAGAAGTACAATATACAGAAGTGGCATAGAAACAAATTTTAATTCACATCAAAACATTTTTAACCTTTTTTAATCTAGAATTCTAGTTTTAAAAAATACTTTTCAAAATCTTTTAACCCACTGAAATACGATGAAAGAATAGGTAAAATTCTAGTATTTTTGTTTCATTTTGTTAATATTCTCTTTTTCTTTACTAGTAAATCTGATACCATGATTGTAAATGGAGAAGATACAACCTCTTCTGAAGAGGAAAAGGAAGATCAAAACACAAATGTGAATGTAAAACATCAAAAAACAAACTCCCTTACTCCCACCAGTTGTCATAAGGATGTTATACATTCAGAACTATTCAATGGTCAAGTGAATAGTCAGTTGAACTGTTCAGTAAATGGTTCAAATTCTTGTCACAGTAATGAAGATGATGATGATGACAACAGTGATGATGGCGATAATGAAAATGACCATAATGCTTTAGGGATTGGAGATAATTGTGTGCCAACAATATACTTTTCTCATACTGTTGAACCTAAGAGGGTTTGTATATTTTTAACTTTACTAATTTTGCATTTAATTTAACATTAGGTTCCATCTATGTTTTTTTTATTTAACTTTTAATGTTTTACAGACTGCATTTTGATTCATTGTACCCAAATGGGATACATCATTTCGTTTCTGTGCACAATGAGGATTCATACCATTCGTGTAATCATACGTCTCCTTCCATCATTTTTCATACCCCCTCCCTCTCATTTCTTTCTACATAATCTAAAGTTCCCCCATTATTCTCTCATTCCCCATCCCCCAACCCCCATTATATATCATTCTCCACTTATCAGGGAAAACATTCGACCTTTGGTTTTTTGGGCTTGGCTTATTTCACTTAGCATGATATTCTCCAATTCCATCCACTTATTTGCAAATGCCATAATATTATTATTCTTTATGGCTGAATAGTATTCCATTGTGTATATATACCAGAGTTTCTTTATCCATTCATCTGTTGAAGGGCATCTAGGTTGGTTCCACAATCTAGCTATTGTGAACTGAGCTGCTATAAACATTGATGTGGCTGTGTTACTGTAATTTGCTGATTTTAGGTCCTTTGTGTATAAACTGAGGAGTGGGATAACTGGGTCAAAAGGTGGGTCCATTCCAAGTTTTCTGAGGATTCTCCATACTGCTTTCCAGAGGAGCTGCATTTCTATTCATAAGTGATGAATCCTCTTGAAAGAGAAATTAGGAAAACTGCCCCATTCACAGTAACCTCAAAAAAAATAAAATACTTGGGAATTAATCTAACAAAAGAGGTGAAGGACCTCTACAATGAAAACTACAGAACATTAAAGAAAGAAATTGAAGAAAACCTTTGAAGATGGAGCGATCTCCCATATTCTTGGATTGGCAGAATTAACATTGTCAAAATGGCCATTCTACCAAAGGCACTATACAGATTCAATGCAATTCCAATTAAAATCCCTATGATATTTTTTAAGAGAAAATTAACAACAGTGATGAATATTGATATGACCAAATAAGACAATCATCTTTTGCCTTTTATTCTGACCAAATTATCTTAAAAGAAAAAGGGGGGAAGGGGATTGTTTCTAGTTACTTTGCTGGCTGGTCCATAGTTTAGAGAAGCCACAATGGAATTTGAGCTGGGATCTGGAAGGGAGTCAGATTTAAATAGGAACTACTGTAGCTCCACCTGTCCTTATTGCAGAGAGTTTTCTTAAGAACTCTGGAGTTAATTATTATTGTGGACATTTTGGTATGTTTGTATGTTAAGAGTGACAATATTGGTTTAATTTTCTATTATATTAGGTTTTTGTTTTCTATGTCAGCATCAATGAATAAGAACATCATGGGCAAAAAGGAAAAAATTCAGGAGAAATTCAGAATCATTTCCTTTTCTGACAAATTTAAACATCTGTGTATAATAATGTGTATAAAATTTTGGCATTTTAGAACTGGGGATGACTGTAGAGATCTTTTAATCGAGGATTTTCAGATTTTTCTTTGGTGTCAAAAGCCTTTTGTTCCTTCCATAATTATTGTAGAATCCCAATATATAAAATAGATCAAAGCAGACTGACTCTGGTCGAAGAAAGCATGGGCTACCTTAAGTATACCTCTGTCCTCTCTGTGCTCATGTAGTATATAAGGTACCTCCAGGAATTCATCTTTCTAATTCAGGAAATCTTCAAGTCTAGAAGATATAGAAATGATAATAAATTTGGGAGTGCTTTGACCCATGGTACCCGGATACCTACCTTTATCAGTTCAGAATCAATGGTTCATTCTTAAGTGCCTGTGATGAATAATCATACTTCATACATTTTAGGTTTCTTAAGTTATTTTTGTTCTAATAGGAAATGGAATAATCATATCTATATATGTGTGTGTACGTATATATTTACACACACATACATACACATTCATATATTTATATTCTAATACATCAAACTAAAGGGATCATTGGAATTTTTTGGGAAAAGTTGACTGGGATGATTAGCTAGAAAAAAGTTTCATGATGCTTTTTCTAGGCTTCAAATTTTTCTTATTTTCATTTAGATGAAACAGGAAGAATAAATAATATTTCCTGGAATGTTATGGGAAAGAACAGTCATTAACATTGAAAATGTGGCATAAATGCTGTATAGGGATAGAAGAGTAATATAATCCTTAACAGGGTTGGTTTTTAGTGTTTAGTCCTTCAGTTACTAAAATTAAAAATATTTAAAATTTTTTGGAATAGTTAAACATTATCTAATACTGTTTTTGTTGCTTAAATATTATAGTCTTACTGAATATTTCTTTTGGTTAATTGTGCTCTTTGTTTTGAAATGTATGTCTTAAGTCTAAAACTTATATTAAAGTAGTGCAGTGAGGTGAAGTTTAAAACAAATCTAGCATTTAGTTTAAATGTTTTTTGCTTTCTAAACAACAATAAAGGCACTGACAACTGTATCTGGTCATTAAAGAAAATGTAATTTTTAGTGTTACAGAAATATGATAAGGACTTCTTTACCCTATCTAATAATGCACATCATTTCAGTGTTGAAGAATTTCAACTGTATCTCTTAACTATTACTTCTTTAATTATAGAATTTATTTGTTTCAATAAATAAATTTGGTCCTTGATTTAATTTCTCAAAAAATTAAAAATTTTTTTTGCTGTGAAATTTTTAGGTTCGAATAAATACTGGGAAAAATACCACTTTAAAATTCAGTGAAAAGAAAGAAGAAGCCAAACGTAAACGAAAGAACAGCTCTGGAAGTGGTCATTCTACCCAAGAGCTGCCTACAATCAGGACTCCTGCTGACATTTACAGGTGAGTTTCTTTCACTGTCTATAATGTAATATACAGATCCCTTTTTTCCTAACTGGATATTTATAGGAAAAGATTGTGTGTATCCAGAAGGCTCTGAAAAGTGTTTTGATGACGTTTGCCTTAGTATTTGAAAGGCTAAGCCACTGCAACAGCCCAGTTCAAAGCAGTTGGGATGTTGTATGGTGATTTTTCTTTTTTCTTTCTTTACCAGTGTCTTTGAAACATTCTCAACTGATCTAGGCAGAAAATATTCCATCTTAAGTTTACAAATGAAAATTAATATTTATAATGGGCTAGGATAATACTTTTCTACCATAGCTATAATATGTTTGACCTGTAGTTTACCTTGTCAGAGCAAAAATTAATTATACTATTTCAGTTTTTGTTGTGGTGTTTGTTGAGAAAGTTATCATTTGAAAATACTTGTTTCTGACCCATGTTTATAAAATGGCGAAAACTCCTAAATATCTTATTAGTGGGTATAAAACTGTATAGAATTTTGGCATATCAAGATGTTATCACCTAGAACATGCTTATAAGTAACATACTATGTTTTATTAGACGAAAAATCATGTCTTCCAAAAATATGTTATTTGAGGTTCCAAATTACTGTGAATGTAAATATTTTAGATAGAAAGTTTTAACAAAAAATTTCAGATTAATTTTGAGATTTAAAAAATTTTTGTAAAGTTACTTTATGATTTACTTACATTGTGTATTTTTTTTTAACAGAGTCTTTGTTGATGTTGTGAATGGAGAATATGTTCCTCGTAAATCTATCCTGAAGTCTCGAAGCAGAGAAAACAGTGTTTGTAGTGATACCAGTGAAAGCAGTGCTGCTGAGTTTGATGATAGGCGGGGAGTTTTGAGGAGCATTAGCTGTGAAGAAGCCACTTGCAGTGACACCAGCGAGAGTATTTTAGAAGAGGAACCACAGCAAGAAAATCATCAAAAGAAACTTTTGCCATTATCAGGAACACCTGAGGTGTGTATCTTTATTTAATGTAGTCTCTCAACAATTTTTACTATTTAGTTGGAATAGTTATAGGATCTAATTAATTCTATTTTTTGGATAATAATTTGTTATAATAATAATAATAACTTAAAAATAGTCACTAGCAAACAAAAATAGTTATTGTGATATTGGAATAGTTAAAAAATTTCTTTTGGTGAAATATCTGTTTTGAAGTTTTATTTTGGTAAAATGGTAATTTAAAAATAATTTAGCAGTTTATAATAAGTAAATTACCAGTGGACCAGACTGTTTTCTATTAGTTTGAGTAGCAAATTAAATGCCTTAGTGAAGTTCAAGAAAAATATGACTAGTCCTTCTATGTTTTGGCCTGTTCCAGTGAAACAACTCTTAACTGGTTATGAGATCATTTTCTAATCTGGTGGAAGCCATAAATCCTCTTGTCAGAAAAATTTGGGCATACTCATATGTTTTGCCCACCATGTTGCATGCAGTTACTTAGAGGTAGAGGAGACGTTGGGAAGTACTGAAATAAGAATTCCTGTCTTTGAAATACAGGCTATGGTTTCCATTGTACCCAGACTTGATATTTTTTTTCTTGTTTTGATGGGTAGTTTAATTTATAAAGTATTTAGGAAGACTGGAAAACTCATACCTATTCCAAACCAATATACACAGTTATATATAAATCAAATACACATAAAAATATACTTACACGTAAGTATATGTAAAAATGTCATTGCTTGTACTCTGTGATACTAATTGTACTAAATGCACTAAATACATAAAATTAGAATGTTCCCTCCCCCCAGTAGAATGATCTTATGCGACCCAGAAAATATCTTATTTAATAGTCTGCCATAATCATTGCTAGAAAACAGGTAATAGACTTTTTTTTGCATTTATTATTTATTTATTTTTAAAAATATTTTAAAAAATCTTTTTCATACTTATATATATAGGGTAATAATGTCTGTCTTAATATACCATCCTTCCCATCCCCACCCACCCTTCCTCTAGGTAATAAACTTTTACCAATAAAAATTTGAAAATTAAATTTTTGTAAGAACTTAAAAGTCTCATAGTATAATGAGTTAGAATGTGGAACTTATTTTCACCCTTATGAGCTTTGCATTTTATACTGTTATAATAGGTGTTATAAATTTTTTAATATCAAAATAAATAGTTCATGATTATGGCAGTAGTTTAAAAAATCATTCTCAGTATCTTTTAAATACAAAAATAATGGGTCTTTCAAAAGTGTTTTAAAGGTGTTATGAAGACTTTGTGCTTATCATAATAAAATGGAGTTTCTAGAAAAGTTTCAAGAGCCGTATTCCCAAATACTCCCAAAATATGGGAAGAAAGTTGCATTCCTTTTTTAAGTGGTGGAGTGGTATGGAGTATGGTAACTTTTTAAACTGTTTAAGTGACATGTTATCCTAACTAATTTTGAACACTGGATCAAAGAGAATTAAAACATATATGAAAGTGTACATGTCAATTTTAGTTTGTACCTAAGTTCTTAGAAAATGTAACAGGAGAGGTTCCAAATACCAGAAATCTTTTTTAAAAAAAAAAGGTAACAACTCCTAATTTCAGTTCATGAATTTAATTGCATTAAAATTATAAAGCCTGTAATTATTCACAGTTTCAACACTTTCATTTTTTTAGATTCCACTGATACTTAAATAAAATTAAGGCAGGATGCAATAAAATACTCAAGTAATCATACAAATGAACACCTCTAAAGAGATGTCAGTACTGTTGAAACTAAGCTATTGGCTCACAGGCTGCATGGCCTCCAGAGCTCATGCACCAACTAATGCACCAAAGTCTGCATTTGACATCCTGATGTCTTTTTTTATTTAAATACATTATTTTTTTTCACAATAAGATCTAGACATAATGTAATGTATAAAAGCTTAGGGCTTTTTTATTTATCATTTTTGTTTTTTCTCCAGACAAAATAGGCATTTTACATATTATTTTCTTGCATGTGTACTATAAATTACATTTTGTTGGTGTAATAGGAAAAATTTTAATGGTACTCAGTTTCTCTGAACAATTCATATTTTGATGTTAAAGCATTATATTTCCCAAAATCTTGTGAATTTACTTTTGGTGAGAATAAATGTCTAATTGGTGAATAGAAGGTAAAGATTTTGTGACCATATTATTTATAGTTTATTACCATGAATCTGACTTTTGTCTTCTAGGCTTTTTCTGGAACTGTAATAGAAAAAGAATTTTTATCCTCTTTAACACCACACCCAGCCATTGCTCATCCTGTACTACCCACCATTCCAGAACGAAAAGAAATTCTGTCAGAAGTATCAGAAGAAACTGCAAAAAGGGTTTCAAAGTTCAAAGCTTCCAGATTGCAACAGAAAAACTAGGAAATGAGAGTTTACACCCTAAAACCTAGTTGTGCATTTTTAGAATGTATAAGCAAAATATGTTACATGTAGTTTGAAATAAGGCATCCTGAGTTAGTTTGGTAGCAATTTCTCTTATTCTTATCAATGAAAATCAAAGTAAATGTTTGAATATTTTAATATTCAGCTTGTTTTGTTAAATCTCTGACTACTAAGTTGGCCATACAATGCAGTGGTAGTATTTTGAGTTATTTTTCAAAGAACACAGTTCGTATGCATTGCTTTGTGTTTTAAACTAAATACAGGCAGTTTTGTACCAGCTGTGAAGTTGTGTGTACCATATGGACCATTTTAAAGAATCTTTTAAGATTTCAGATAGATTCAACAATTATATTACATGCTTTTGCATTTTAAAGGCACTTTAAAAAAATCTACTTCCCTTGTAGGTTTTGTAGCTAGGTGGCTATCAAACAAAAAAGAAAAACAAATAAACAAAAAACCTTTCCCCTTTGAATGTCATACTGTACTCTTTAAGGTAGAAAGCTACTTGTACCCCATGGGAAAGTTTCTTTGACTGGAAGAATGATATTTTGTAAATCAGTTTTTTCAAGTAAAAATTTTATGGAACTTGGTCTCTAAAATGTTGCAACCTCTATTATTTAGAACTGAGTATGGAAATGTCTTTGATTCCTATATGTATATACCACACAACAGATTCTTGAATTCTCAAAATTCCATAGGAATTCCTTCTCCCCCTTCTGTATAGTTTTCACTGGGATTATCCTTTGGGAGAGAAGGAAAGTTTGTTGAGATGCTTTAAAAAAAAAAAAAATGAATGAATTTTTCAAATAAAAATTTCTTATGTTTTAATCTTTCCAACATTTTCTTTCTTTAAGCCTACTTTACTATTAGTAAATAACTGAAATAACATATTTACTTTGTTACTTTGTAATAAAACTCCTTAAAGAGAAATTTAGTCTAACATTGAAAATTATACTGCAAGTATTAATCATTAGCTTGATGCATGCTAAAAGTAGCTTTTAAAAAGCATTCTGCATTAGTGCTAAAATAAGCCATCAATGCCAGTCCACCCTCTATTCATGGCTAAATATTTAAGGGTTATTTATAGCTTCTTTAATGAATTCTTGCTTAAACAAAGTGAAATTATGTCCTAGAAAAGTAGAAGCTATTTGTAACTAGAACAGCACAACTGTAAAAGTTTTATGAATATGTATTTTAATGATAAGTGGGTGACTTTGAATCTCTAGTAGTTAATAGATAATTCAGAACAGAGAACTGATTTTGAAAGATCATCCCTAAAAATGTAGAAAATTTGTTCTTTAGTCAGTTCTGATCAACTGTATGTTTTGTGGTTAAAAAACATTTTTTCTTTCAGTTTACCCTGCCCCTAAACCGAATAGTGCAAACCTCTCACAGAGGAACTCCCCCTCTCCTTCCCAATTGCTATTTAAGTGAACCTTTCTGTGGTAACACCCACCCCCAACCTCCAGCTAAAACAAACTTTATTGTAGGACTCTCGTGGTATTTAGAGTTGTATAATTTCAAGAGTACTGTCATTAAATATTTTTTCATGTTTATGAACTTCATTTTGAGCCTGCTGTTTATATAGTCTGACTTCCTTCAAATAGATTTTCCTTCATAGAATATGGTAGTAGAAACAAAGAGAAAGTGTTTGTTATTGTATTTTTTTTATGTTCTGCTGAAGACCAAAAGAAATAGTGTTACCCCATTTTGTATCTTCAATCTTATAACAGAGTTTTAAATTATAAATTGAAGTTATACTTTTTTACATTAAACTCAAATTTCCTTGGGACAAAAGGAAACTGATGTTAAGAGTTCTGATTTAAACCACTCTAAAACAGAAGAGCAGACCAAGACACTCTTTTCTTCACTTTTATTTTGAACTAATTTTAATCCTATTACCAAAAATTGCACAAAACCGTACAGAGATTTCCTGTATGCAAGCTTTCCCTAATATCATAACATACAATCATACTACAGTGATCAAAACTAGGAAATTTATGTTGCAGTTCTATTAACTAATTACAGATCTTATTGGAATTTCACCAACTTTTTCACTAATGTTCTTTCTGTCTTTTGGAATCCTTTGTAGTACCCTAACTTTCATTATTTGTTTTGTTCCTTAATCCCCCTAATCTTTGATAGTTCCTCAGTTTTTTCGTGTCTTTCATTACTTGACATTTTTGAAGAGTACTGATTATTTTGTAGAATGTTCCTCAGTTTGTTTTATACACTCACATGATTAGAATGAGCTTTTGCATTTTTGACAAAAGTACTGCAGACATACATCATATCAAGAGGTTCATGTAAGAGATACCTTCTGATGTGTCATTTCAAGAATCTTTAGTTCAAATTGTTAACCATAATCACTTAGTTAAGATGATATCTATCAGGTATCTCCACTCTAAAGTTTATATCTTTTCCTTTGCAGTTAATCTAAGGGAGATTCTTTGAGATTATGTAAATCTTTTTTTCCTCAACCTTGAGCCCACAAATTTTGGCATCCATTGTTGGATCTTGTCTGTAACATTTAGCACTGTTGTATTTTCCTAATGGTGATTTTCTGTTTTACCCTTTCCTTTTACATTTATTTTTTGGAATTCTTATGTTCTAACCAGTACCTCCACCTATACCGCCATTTATTAATTAAATTATTTATATCAGTGTGGATTTCTGGATATTTAGTTTATTCTGTGGATGAAAATCCAAAACTATCATCGTTATGTTGCTCAAATTGTTCTGTCTTTGGCCATTAAGAACTCCTTTGGAGTTGACTTTGAAGTTCATTCAACAAGTTCTCATCTTTTTTTGAACACTTTCTTACTCTCTAATACCATGAAATATATTCTTATATATTTACCTGTCCCAACACTGGAATCAACCACTTCTCCAGGGCACCCTGGCTCTTTATTAGAGAATGGTGCTTAGAAACCAACCAACATCTGCTCATGTATTTACTGTCATTACTTCTTGTCCTTTTTAGGGGAGAGAACTCTATGTATGTATACTTACCAACACACATTTTTATATGTTTAATTATATTAAAAACCATGATCTTATACTGATGCTTCATTTTAACCTAACTTATCACAGGATTTATTTCAATTTTTTTCTTATTTGTGACTTCATTCTCCCACATGGAGAAACCTGGCTTTTATCTATAATGTATTTATTGTTTTTTCAATGTAATACATATTAGTTTGAAAATGCTAATTTGTACCCATAGGAGAAACACATTTATTAACTACATTATACTATTTATGTATAATTTTTAATTCTTTTTGTGGTAGCCTCATGTTATGTGGAGAAACTGCTTCCCAAAGTTAAATAAGTTCATTCTTTTCTTTCCCACCCTCTTCATCGTAATTGTTATTCATTTGTATTACAGCTAGTTTATTACTCTTTGTATTCCATTGAGGCTTCTCTACACATCCTGGTTGGTTTTAATGGTTTATTTGGGGGGTTATATAAAAGTATGTGAACATTAACTTGGTTCTCAGAGTCCAGAGCTGTGTGGGAAGGCATACTTAGAAAAGTATCTCTTGCTGTCCCTGTTTTCTTCTCTTCAATTCCACTTACCTCCTTCCCATTCCCAGCTTCTTTCTATTAAACCTCCACCTATCCATTATAAATAACTGATGTTTTTAGTTTCTGGTTTAACTTATTTCTTTTGCACAAATAGCAGATATTTTCTACATGTCTTTATGAAGGACACTTTACACTGCATTTTAATGTTTCAATTAATAGTGCACCCTTGTAATCTCACTATGTCTGTTAATAACAGAGCTTATTCTTGTTTACAAAGATAGAGTATGCCATTGTGTAGGTAGAACATTGTTTGCTCAGCCACTTTCTTATGAAGGGTCATTTAGTGTGTATTTTGCAATTACATATAATGATGCAGTCAATAATTTTGTGTATATTTTTGTATTGTTGAAAGTATTTTTGCGGTAGATTCCTAGAAATAGGATAGATGAGCCATCTGCACAATTATTATGTTTTCTTTACTACTACTATGTTTTTTATAGTATAGTATCTATTTTTAAATATATCTGTTTTGTTCCTTTATTGAGAACATGTTTTTAACAACACTTGCATATCTACATTTCATTTTATTGCGGATTCTTTTTTTTTTTTTTTTTTTTTAATATGTTGCTGGGGATTAGAACCCAGGGCCTCACAGGCATGTTAGGCAAGGATTTTACCATTGAGCTACAACCCCAGCCCCAAGAATTTTTTAAAATAATGATGTAGGGACAAAATAATATCTTAAACGGACTTCAAAGTCATTGAAGCATATTGTGTTGTACAGTTATGTTCATTTTGCTACAGAATTTTAAGTTATGCATGTGATTTATATGAATTTTTCATTGGCATATTTACAAATTCATAAAATTCACTTATCTACTTATTTGTCTTCTCCATAAGAAATAAGTTTTCAGGGGTAAAACTAATTTGTGTTCTTCAGTTGAGTGGCATATATACACTCAAGTAAATGTCTCTAAGAATTCCTCAACTACAATAAATATTTATGACTTTTGTGTCTAATTCGTTGCTCAATAATATCAATTTTTTACATTTTAAAATACTTTCTCAGTTATTTAAATTTCATTTTTGAGAATTATCATTTAGGATAAAAGTTTTTGCTGTTCTTTTAACCAATGAATCAAATACTTTTTGAGCATTGACTGTTAAGCATTTTTTGTGAACTTTATGTGATTTATTTTTCATAACAGCCTAGTAAGGTGGGTACTATTGATTTATCCTTTCTCATTTTAGAGATGTGGAAAAAAAGAAAGATGAAGCTACTTCTTAAACCACATGACTATTAAATGGGTTAAACCCAAGCATCCTTGCTCCCAAACCAGCACACTTTAAGACTTTTTTTTCTTTCTTTTTCTTTTTTGGACATTTATATTATCTGCTTTCTCTAAACCATAGTACTTAGCTAGTAAGAAAATTTGTGACCTGTATAATGTTTGTAATCTTGCTTATTATGATGAGTTCACCTTTTAAACAATCTGAATTTGAAACTTGTTTTTTGAACTTCTTATATGAGGAAATTCATTTTAACTCTGGTGAAATGTCAATGTTAATTTGACCACATGAATAAAAGAAATGAATGTGTAGGTAGAGAATAATAGAAGATATTATAACAATTATTGAGAAAACTCATTTTTTCTTTATGTTAATTTAGGCACATGCAACACATGATTTTAGAATTGGTATGTACCTCAAATAGCCTCAGTGACCTTCTTTATCCCTAATGATGTTTTTTGCCTTAATGTATTTTGCATACCATATAGCTAGTTAAATATTTTCCTAGTATAACAAGTTCCATCTTTTGTGTGTTTATGTGATCTTTCTGTTTTGTTTCTATGTGTGTATTATATTTGTACCCAATAATTGTATTATGTTATTTTTGTAAATAGTTTTTAACATACTCTTGACAATGTCCTATAACTGACAAGTATTGTTTATGTTTATTATAATTACTCTTGTTGGGACAACTTATGCTATCTTGCTTTGGGCATTCTGTTCAAGCTTGTTTACTGCCTTTTCCCCTTTATTATTGTTCAGATTCATGCCCTCCCTCCCACATTCTTACCAGTGATTCAGAAGTTATATACTTTCCATATTATTTTGCATGGGACGCTTGATTTTTAAAATGTGCACATTTCCAGCTACCCTCTTTCCAAATGGTATTCTGACCACATCATTATAGTGTTTGTAGTACTTTGGTTCCATTTTGTTTCAAATAGCTTTATTAAGGTATGATTCATATACCATAACCTCCATTTTTAAATATACATTTTGGAGTTTTAAGTAGATTTCAACTTGTGTCACTTTAACTGCAACCCAGTCATCAAAAATATCTTCAGTGAGCATTTATAGTCAATTTCCATTCTTACCTATAGCCCCATGCCACCACAAATTTGTTTTCTGTACGTATATAGAAATTTTCCTTTCCTGGACAATTAATGTGTAATAGAACCATACAGAATATAATGTTTTGCACTGTTGATTATCATAATGTTTGAGTGGTTTGTTCATTTTGTGTTGTGTAGCAGTAGGTATTTCCTTATTGCTGCATAGTATTCCCTTGTATGGATATACCACATTTTGCTTATTCATTCACACATTGATGGACCCTGGAGTGTTTGTGCTATTATGAATAATGTTGCTATGAACATAATACACATCTTTGTGCAAACATGTTTTTATGAAAGAAAATACAAGTGAAATTGCTAGGTCAAACCTAAGTTGAACTTAGGTTGAATTTAGGTTAACCTTAAGTTGAACTTTAAGAAATTGCAGCTTTCCAAAGAAGCTCTGTAATTTTACATTGCCACTAGCAATGTATTTCTAGTTTCTCCACATCTAGGGCAGCACTATTACTCTTTTCTTAGTATTGCTATTCTAGTGGCCATTATCATAGTTTTAACTTACATTTCCCTAGTGACTAGTGATGTTGAAGATTTTTTCTTGTGTCTTTAGCTTTGAGCTTATCTTCTTTGAAGTGTATTAAAACTATTTGCTCCATTTAAAATTGTTTTCTTGATTATTGAGTTGTAAGAGTTCTTTGTATATTCTAAATACAAATTCATCATGTGTGATTTTCAAATATTTTCTCTAAGTCTATGACTTTTCTTTATTTTTTAAAAATTTGTCTTTTGAAGCACACATCTTTGGTTTCAGAGAAGTCCAATTGGCAAATTTTTAAATTTATATATTATATATTTACCCTTTGTGTAACCCAAAACTCACAAAGATTTTTGTCGTGTTTTCTTCTAGAAGTTTGATAGTTTTAGCTCTTACAGTTTAGAAATATGATTGATTTTGAGTTAATTTTGTGTATAGTATGAGGCAAGGGTCTGTATTCAATCCTCTGTATGGATAGTTTGATACCTAGTTGTTCCAAATGATAGTGTTGCTGCTATGAATGTTTTGACTCTTTTTTTTTTTTAAACTATTTTACCACAAATGTAAGGTTGTTTCTTTGTGTCTTCCTATTAGTTCATTTGTTTTCCTCTATGCAGAAATCTCTTTTGGGAGATTGTATTGAATATATAGATGAACATAGAATATTTATTTGTTCAGATCTTGATTAATTTCTCTCAGCAGTGTTTCTTACTTTTCATTGTACAACTCATACTTCTTTTGTTAAGTTTCTAATTTCTTAATTCATTTTGATGCTGTTTTAAGTGGAGTTATTTTTCTTAATGTCTTTTTTGCATTGTTTGTTGCTAGTATATGGAAATACAACTTTTTTTATATTGGCTTTTAATTCTGTAACCTTCCTATATTCATTAATTGTTTCTTGGCAGGGTATATGTGTGTATGGGAATGTGTGTTCCTTAGGATTTGCTACAATACAGTGTATTATCTGTGAATAGAGAGATTTTCTTTTTCTTGTGTGATAGCACTGACTAGAATCTCTAGTAAACATTGAAGAGAAGTGGGGAAGAATGAACAGCTTTGCCTTGTTCCTGGTCTTAAGACCAAGGTATTCATGCTTTCATCAATAAATATGTTAGCTGTAGGTTTTTCATAACTGGGTTTTTTTTGGGCGGGGGTGGTTTTGAGGGAATGTCCTTTTATTATGGGTTTGTTGGAGTTTCCTTTTATGAATGGGGTTGGGTTTTGTTGCTTGCTTTTTATGCATCTGTTGTCTTTTAACATGCTGTATTACATTAGTTAATCTGATCAACCCTGCAGTTTTGGTATAAATTGCATTTTATAATATGCATAATCATTTTTATGGTACTGAATTTGGCTTGATGATATTTTGTTGAGGATATCTGGTCATGAGAAATAGAGTCATGAGAAATTTGGTGTGTCATGTTCAATTTTTGTGATGTCTTTGCCTGGCTTTTTTATAAGGATGATTTTGGCCTCAGAATGAGATAGATTGGTTTGTGAAGGACTGGTATTATATCCTTAAATGTTTGGTAGAATTTACTAGTGAAATCATCTGGCTATACACTTTTTTTTGTGGGAAGTTTTGTAATTGCTTTTCAATTCCTTATTATTTAATTTAGATACTTATAATTTTTTCTTGAGGCCATTTTAATCCCAAAATTTGTCCATTTGATGTAAATTGTCTCACTTGTCATCACAGAATGATTCGTTGTCTTCCCTTTTAAATTCGTTTAATTTCTGTAGGGTTGGTAGTAATTACGTTTCTGATTTTGCTAATTTGTGGTATGTTTGTTTTTGGTCAGTCTAGCTAAAGTTCTGTTGATTTTCTTGATCTTTTCAGAGAAAACTTTTTGGTTTTTTTGGTGTTTCTCTATTCTTGTTTCCTAGGTCATTGATTTCTACTGTAATCTTTATTTCCTTCTCTTCCCTTGCTTCAGGCTTAATTTGATCTTTCATAGTTTTTTAAGTTGTTATTAATTTGAGATATTCAATTTCTAATGTAGACATTTAAACATAAAGATTAACTTCTAAACACTGTCTTAGCTGCATCCTGTGAAGTTGAATCTATCGTCTTTTCATTTTCTTCTAGCTAAGAATATATTCTTTTTTCTCCTGAGATGTCTTTGAACCATGGGTTATTTAAATATGTGTTGCTGAATTTTTTAATACTAGAGGTTTTCCAAGTTTTTTTTTTTCTGATGTTGATTCCTACTTTAATTCTGTTGTGTCTGAAGAGCATACCTAGTGTATCATACTTAGTGTCTGTTAAAATTTATTAAGACAGTTTTTTATGGGTAAAGTATTTGTTCTCTCCTTTGTGCTTTAAAAGATTATGCGTTCTGTTGTTACAAAGTACTGTGTAAATGTCATGTCGAATTTATTGCGATTTTCATCTTGTGTATTCTTGCTGATTTTTGGGGGTGTCTACTTGTTCTAACCATTATTGGTAGCAGAATATTGATGGAGGCCTAAACTGTTATTGTTGAGTTGCCATCTTTCTTTTTCATTTGTTTTTGCTCACGTTTTTTGGGTTCTATTGTTGGGCACATATGTTTGCCATTGTTATCCATTCTTATTTATTGATGTTTTATTATTATAAAATGTCCCTCTCTCTAGCAACATTTTTTTTTTTTTTTTTTTTTTTTTTTTTGGGTGCTGGGGATCGAACCCAGGGCCTTGTGCTTGCAAGGCAAGCACTCTACCGACTGAGCTATCTCCCCAGCCCCTGAGCTATCTCCCCAGCCCCAACATTTTAATATTTAAAGTATGTTTTGTCCGAGATTATTACTGCCACCCCAGCTATATTGTCATTACATTTACATGGTATATCTTTTTAAAATTGCATTTTTAATTGCATTCTTTTGTGAGTTTTGAATTTTAATATTTGTCATGTAGACAACATGTGATTTAATCTTGTTTTTTAAAAAATTCTGATGGTCTGCCTTTTGATTATAGCATTTATTCATATAATATTGATATGCTTCATTTACATCTGCTACTTGGCTGAGATTTTTAAAAATATGCTTTATGTTGTTTCTTGGTTGCCTTTTTAGTGGTAAATAATGTTAAATAAATCTTTTTTAGTGTAGCCTTTAATTCCTTGGTGGGCAGGTAGTGGTTTGAATCCAGGGCCCCTGTGCATGCTAGGGAAACACTTTACTGGTGAACTCCTTCTGCAGTTCTTTTTTTTTTTTAATGATACTTTTTACACAACAGGAATTTATTTCTCACTTTTTTGGAGTTTGATTAATCCAAGACCAAGGTACTAGCTTATTTGGTTCTTGCCAAGTGTTTTTTTTCCTTCCTTGCAAATGCTGCCTTCTTACCGTGTCCTCACATAGCAGAAGAGAGTTTTACTAAATTGCTCTAGTTGTTAACAGTATACATTTTAACTTACTACTACTTTAGAATAATAACTTTAACTTCCAGTAAAATACAGAAACTTTGCTTCAGTGTCACTCTTGTCCCTTCTTCTTCCTTTGTCCTATTGTGATATACAATAGAGTTACAACTAATTTACCATGTGGTTGTCTTTTAAATAAGAAAGCTAACAATTATTTATACTGTTTTTTATATTTGCCTACATAATTACTAGTACTCTGTAATTTTTTATGTGGATTCAAGTTACCATCTGGTGTCATTTCCTTTCAGCCTTATAAGAAAATTTTAGTAGCAACTAATTCTTTGGCTTTATTGATCTGGGATCATCTCTGTTTTTGTCTTCTCTTTTTTTGAAGGACAGTTGTACTGGACAGAGCATAATTATTTGACAGTAGTTAGAATATGTTCTATCACTTCCTTCTGGCCTTGTGTGTTTTTATCGGGGTTCCCCTGTGTGATGAGTCAGTTTAATCTTATGCTTTGAAGCTTTTGTTTGGCTAGGAGTGGATATTTTAGTGTCTATCTAACTTGCATTTTATTGAGCTACTTGGATATGTAGATTAATGCTTTTCATCATATTTGCAGAGTTTTCACACAACTAAAATGTTTTAAGGTCTTTACTTCAAAAAACTTCCAAACTTTAATGATTCTTATTCTCCTTTCTGAAACTTCCATTATGTATATGTTAATTTGATTGGTTATATCCCATGGTTTCATGCTCAATTCATTTTTCATTCTTTTTTTCTTTCTGTCCTTTGGATTGTATCATTCCTATTGCTTTATCTTCAAGTTTACTGATTCTTCCTTCTGCATTCAAATTAACTGTTGAGTTCCTCTAGTGAATTTTTTGCTTTAGTTATTGTGATTTTTAACTCCAGAATTTCCATTTGATTCCTTTTTATAATTTCGATTTCTTAAACGGTGTTCTGTATTTGATTAGGCATTATTTTTATGCTTTGTCTAAAGATTATTCATTTTTGTTCTTTGAATATATATATACATATATACATACTCACACATCTGTGTACACACACACACATATGTATAAAAACATGACTGCTCTGAAGTCTGTCTGCGAAGTTCAACATTTGAGACTTTTTCAAAAGTTTATTTACTGATTCCCTCCACCCCCAGGGTATAAGTCATTATTACTTATTAAAAATTGGACATTTTAAATAATACATTAACCATTCTGAATTCTGATCCCTTTCTACCTGGGCTGCTTGTTTCTTTTTTGTTTGTTTGTTTGTTTCGGTTATGAGATATCCGTCCAATGTGTGGCATCTGATGTCTCACTTCATTTTTTTTGTTTTTAAACTGGCTACTTACCGGTCATTTTGAGATCAGTATAGTTTAGTGGTAAACCAGTAATTGGTCAAACATTGTACTTAAAATGTCTTGGTTCAGTAAGGCTTTTACTTGTTTGTCAGTGGATGATGTTTTGGAGAATGCATTCGTTATTTGTGTAATTTACAAGTCTTCAGGGATGTATGCACAGCTTGAGCCTTCTCAGGTCTCTACTTAGCATGCTTATAACCTACTCTATGCCCACTACTTTACAAAATGCCAGCTTATCAAGGCCCATTGTTGTCCCACTTCGTGGTGGTTCCTATTAAATTTCTAGCCAATCTGCTGGTCTCTTCATTGGCCTAGGCAATATTGCAACCTCAATTCAGCTGCAATGTGAGCCTTTCTCATTTTACAACTGAAATTGCTATTGTTTTCAACAAAGCCCCTGGATGTTACATTTTTTCACATTGCTACAAATGGAGCAAGTCCCCTTCAACATAAATGGTTTCACAAATTGTCCAACTTGGAAGCTGTTGGTGTGAGAGAAGATGGCTAAAATGCCAGTTATTTCCATCATTCTTACCCAAGTTTTAGCAGTTTTCTTGGATAAGCATTTCTCAATTAGTGTTACACTTTGATCAGTATCTAGGGTCTTGAAATAGTTATTATTGATATTTTTGTCCAAGTTTAAAAAAATAGACTAAAGGGTAGGTTTGGGTTCATAATAATATTGAGCAGACACTAGAGAGTACCCATTTACCCCATGTCTCACGAGCCTCCTGCATTTTCAACATTCCCCACTGAAGTGATTCCTTTGTTACATTTATTGATCGTACACTGACACATTGTCACCCAAAGTCCATATTTCATCTTAGTGTTCACTCTTCCTGTACAACCAGTGGGTTTGGACAAATGTGTAAGGGCATGTATTTATATTATGATATCACAGAATAATTTCACTGCCCTAAAAATCCTCTGTATTATACATATGCATTCCTCTGTCCTAACTCTTGACAAGCCTTTTCCAGAATGTCATATGGTTGGCATCATGTAGTATGTAGACTTTCCATACAGGTTTCTTTCACTTAGTAATATTTAAGTTTCCTGCATGTGCACATTTTGTCCATTTCCCCTACCAAAGGGCGTATTGGTTGCTTCCAACTTTTGAAAACTATCAAAAAGTAGCCATAAACATTGGTGTGCAGTTTTTCATAAGGATATATTTTCAGCTCCTTTAGGTAAGTACAAAGGGGCATTATTGCTGGATTGTATGGTAGGTCTGCATTATAGGAAGTGCAAAGTGTCTTCCAAAGTAGAGCATAATTTTGCATTCCCACCAGCAACGAATGAGAATCCCTGTTATACGTCCTTATTGGCATTTGATGTCAGTGGTCTGGGTTATGGCATTCTAGTAGAAGTGTAGTGGTAACTCATTGTTTTAATTTGCATTTTTCAGATGACATACATAATGTAAAACATTTTATCAAATGCTTATTAGCTGCATGTCTCTTTTTTTGGTGAGATATCTGTTAAGAATTTGTTAAATTTTTTAATCATGTGTTTTTTCTTACTGAGTTTTAAAATTCTTCATATGTTTTGGATAATACTCCTTTATCAGAAATATCTTGAAAACATTTTCTCCCTGTGTGGTTTATCTTTACATTCTCTTGACAGTGTCCTTTACAGAGCAAAACAAAATTTTAATTTTAATTAAGTCCACATTTTAAAAAATTATTGGTGCGTTACACATAATAGTGGGATTCATTTTACCATATTTATACATGCATCTAACATAATTTGATCAATCTCATTCCCTGGTACCTTCCCTTTCTCTCTCCACCCCAATCTGCTTGCTCTACTCTTTGATCTCCCTTCTATTATGACTTCAATTTGTGCATAATTTATATATATATATATATATATATAAATATATATGTTCAAATATATATGTTCATACATGGACAAGGCATAATTCAGTAGATTTTGTTCCCCAGTATTTTCCATCACCTCCCCTCTTCCTTCTCTCATTTCTCTTCCTCTACTCTTGGTCTCCCTTCTATTTTTGTGAAATCCTCCCTGCCCACCTTTTAAAAATTCTTTCTCTAGCCTCTGCATGTGAGAGAAAACTTTTAACACTTGACTTTCTGAGTTGGGTTTATTTCACTTTGTGTGATGTTCTCCAGTTCTGTCTATATACTAACAAATGATGTAATTCATTCTTTTTTATAACTGAATGAAACTCCATTGTGTATATGTACAATATTTTCTTTATCCATTCATCTGTTGGTGGGCACCTAGGCTGATTCCATAACTTGGCTATTGTGAGTTTACTGCTATAAAAATTAATATGCATGTACCACTGTAGTATGGCTTATTTTAGTTCTTTTGGAAAAATATCAATGAGCAGGATAGCTGGGTCATATGGTGATTCCATTCCTGGTCTTTTGATGAATATCCATATTGTTTTCCAAAGTGTTTATATTTATTCGAAGTCCTACCAACAGTGTATAAGTGTACCTTTTCCCCTGTATCCTCATTAGCATTTATTGTTTTTGCATTTTTGATGACCTTTATTTTAACTAGAGTGAGATGAGAGCTTAGTTTAGTTTTGATTTGTATTTCCTTGATTGGTAAGGATATTGCAATTTTTCATATATTTATTGGCCATCTGTATTTCTCTTTTTGCTAAATGTCTCTTTATTTCATTTGCTAATTTATTAATTGTGTTATTTGGGGATTTCTGAATATTAATTCCCTGTTGACTGAGTAGTTGGCAAAGATCTTTTTTTCCCCATTCTGTAGGCTTTCTCTTCACATTGTTCCCTTTGCTGTGCAGATACTTTTAAACTTGATGCCATTCTACTTATTCTTAGTTTCCCTCTCTCCCCACCCCCCTCCTCTCTGTTTCTATCTATCTGCCTACCAGGGATTGAACCCAGAAGCACTTAACCACTGAGCTACATCCCCAGTAGTTTTTTTTTTTTTTTAAGTTCGAGACAGGCTTTTGCTAAATTGCCGAGGCTGGCTTTGAACTTGGTATCCTCTTGCCTCAACCTCCTGAGCCACTGGGATTACAAGTATGGGCCACCATGCCCAGCCTTGTTTTTATTTTTTGAGCTTTAGGAATCTTATTAAGAAAGTCAGTGCCTGCGCCAGTATGTTAAGAGTGTTGACCCTGTGTTTTCTTCTAGCAATTGCAATCTTTCTAGTCTAATTCCTAGATCTTTGATCCACTTTGAGTTGGTTTTTGTGCAGGGTGAGAAATAAGGATCTAGTTCTACATATGAATATCCAGTTTTTCCAGCCCCATGTGTGTGTGTATTTTTTAAGATTATTTTTTCTCCAATGTATGTTTTTGAAACCTTTGTAAAGGATCAGATGACTATATTTATTTGGGTTTCTCTCTGTGTCTTCTGTTCCATTGATCTTCATGTCTATTTTTATATCAATACCATGCTGTATTTGTTACTACAGCTCTGTAGTATAATTTGAGGGGAGATATTGTGATGCCTCCAAAATCACTTTTACAGTTCAATGTTGCTTGAACTGTATGGGTCTTTTATTTCTGCCATATGGATTTTAGGACTGATTTTTCTAGTTCTGTGAAGAATACCATTGGTATTTTGATGGCAATTGCCTTGAATCTGTATAGCGCTTTTAGTAGTGTGGCCATTTTGACAATATTAATTTTGCTTATACAAGAACATGGGAGATCTTTCCATCTTTAATAGTCATCTTCAATTTCCTTCTTACACAATTTTTATTGTAGAGGTCTTTCACCTCCTTAGTTTTATTCCAAAGTATTATTTTGGTTTTTAGAGGTTATTATGAATGAGATAGTTCCCCTGATTTCTTTCTCAGCTGATTCATTATTGGTGTATATTAAAGTTACTGATTTTTGTATGTTGATCTTTTATCCTGCTGCTCTGATGATTTGTTTTTTAGCCCTAAAAGTCTTCTGGTGGAATTTTTTGGGTCTTCTAAATGTAGGATCATGTCATCAGCAAACAGACATAATTTGATGACTTCTTTTCCTATTTGTATCCCTTTAATTCCTTCTCTTGCCTGATTCCTTGGCAGGAGTTTCAAGAACTATTTTGAGTCCAAAGGGGGTGAGAGAGAACATCTTTATTCTAGATTTTAGTGGAAGTACTCCATTTACTATGATGTTGACTTTGGGTTTGTCATATGTAGTCTTTATGATGTTGAGATAAGTTCCTTCTGTCCCTAGTTTCTTCAGTGTTTTTAATATGAATGGTGCTGAATTTTGTTGAAGGTTTTTATCCTACATCTATTAAGGTGATTTTGTGACTTTTTTTTGATTATGTGGTTTTTGTCCTTAATTCTATTTACATTTGTTGATTTGTATGAACCAACCTTGTATCTCTGGGATGAAACCACCTTTATCAAGGTACACAATCTTGTTAATGTGTTTTCGAATGTGGATTGCTAATGTTTTATTAAGGATTTTTCTGTTTATGTTCATCAAGGATGTTGTTCTATAGTTTTATTTCCTTGATATGTCCTTATTTGGGTTTGGTTTCAGAGGGATACAGGTTTCTTAGAATGAAGTTGGTAGTGTTCACTTCCTTTTTCTACTTCCTGGAATGATTTGCGGACAATTGACCTTAGTTCTTTGAAGGTCCAATAAACTCAGCTGAGAATTTGTGTGGTCCTCAGCTGATATTTGGGGTATAATATTTACTAATGTTATATCTCTTCATTGAATTGTTCCCTTTACCAGTATGTAGTGACTTATTTCTTTTGATTAATTTTTGGGGAAATCTGCTTTGTCAGATATGAGAATAGCTTCTCCTGCTTGTTTTCCAGCTCCATTCACATGGAATTTCTTTTTCCATTCTTTTACTTTCAGTCTGTAGATGTCTTTGCCTCTGAGATGAGTCTCTTGAAAATAACATATGGTTGAGTCCTGTTTTTCAATCCACTGTACCAGTTTATGTCTTTTAAATGAACAGTCGAGACCGTTTACATTCAGTATTATGAAGAGACATTATTTTCTGCCATCTTGATTTCTTCCATATATTTAATTTGGTCTTAATTTTCATTTGTTTCACTGATTTTTTAATGACCTTCATTCATTCTGTGATTTTTCTCTCCCTTATCATATGTGTTGAAGTGTTGTTAAAGTTTGATTATGTGGTTTTTGTCCTTAATTCTATTTACATTTGTTGATTTTTCTCTCCCTTATCATATGTGTTGAAGTGTTGTTAGTATATGTACAGAGCAAGGTACACGTCTCATGACTGGGTTGTGGGTATAGCTTAGCAGCAGAGTCTCGTAGTATCCTGTTAGATTGCCAGCACCTCTCAGAGAAGGGGAAACAGGGGAAACAGCAGCAAAAACAGCAGCACAAACAATATGCAACATTAAAATAAATGTCTTGCACTTGCTATGATGTCTGTAACTATTATTTACCACAAAAAGAGAAGTGGTGGGGGTCAGCTTTTAATAACAGTAACAGCATTAAATAGCCCTCAGCCAGATCTAGCATTAAAGAGAACAGCAGGTGTCAGTTGCACTGTTCACAGTACTAATAACCACAGCAACATGAATGATGGGGCAGGGATTATATAAATTAAATTTTTTTTTTTTTTTTAGAAAAGAGTAAAATTATAGTTAATTAAGAGAAGGAAAAATGAAGGCAAAAGAAATTTCAAAATCAAAATGTGAAAGCAAGTGATGGCTATAAAGCTGGAGAAAAATGAAAGAAGAAAATTTAGCTATTAAAAGGGAGAATAAAGGAGAGAAAAAGCAATGGGAAACAAAACTAAGCAAACAAGAAAAATCCTAAACCTCAAAAGATAAAGTGGAAATAACAAATGGATGAAAAAAATGACAAAAATTATTCATGTAAACATACACATACACACACTAGATTGATGCACCCCAAGGAAGGGGCTGATGCAAAGTTTTCAATGCAAAATTCCAGTAACTGGGGTTTAGTTCTAATCAAACATTTGGAAATTTTTCAGGTGATAAGTACTCTAGAGAGATTAGATCAACACATCTTATAGGACCAGGCAAATGTTGGTCTCAGCTGGGCATCTGTATTTCAGGGACCACCAGAGAACTTTACTCATTTGGTAGGATAACCAACCCCTCCACTGTGTAGTCACTTCAAGATGGTTCCCCACCTCAGTTCTCCACTTGCTGGTAAAGAAGCACAAAGCCCATTCCAAATACCAGCTCTCTACACAGCCTCTGGTTAAGTTAAATTCAGACTTCTTTTCTGTTCTATAGGTTTTTATATGCCAATTTGCTCTGCTTCTTTTCTTTTGTGTTAATTCTTCCCTGTGTAGTGAATGACAGCCACCCTGTGTACTGCTGCCACCAACTTGACTCCAGTGTACTCTCTTGTTTTCTCTGTTCAAATCACCTGAATTTCTAAGTCTCTATGATTCTCTGTCTGATCTTGAATTTCAGTCAGTTCCCTCTGTCACTTAACTAAAGAGTGATATTCCTGCTGCTTCACTCTGGAAAGTTCAGTCTTCCTCTAATCTGCCATCTTTGATCTCCATAAAGTTCATCTCATCAATTCTTTCTTTCGTGGCTCATAAATACCTAAAAGGCTAAACCAAATATCTTCTAGATTTTCTGTGTTCTATGAGTTCTATTGTTTGCTTTTATATTGATATTTGTGATCCATTTTCAGTTAATTTTTGTAAAGAGTATAAGATTTTATGTCAATTCCTTTTTTATTTTTTGCATGTAAATGTCAAGTTGTTCAAGCATCACTTGTTGAGAAGGTTCCAGTGTGTTGCATTTATTCCTTTGAAAGATCAGTTGATAATATTTATGTGTTTAAATTTCCATATTCTGTCACATTGATGAATTTGTCTCTTCTTTAGTCAATACTACCTTGATTATGGTACCTTTGTAGTAAGTCTTGAAGTCAGGAACTCTCAGTTCTCCTACTTTGTTCTAATCATCCTACATCATGTTGGGCCTCCTGGGTATTTTTCCTTTCCATGTACACTCTAGAATCAGCTTACTAATATCCCCAAATTAACTTGTTGGGATTGTGATTGTGATTGCATTAAGTCTATAGATTAAATTGGGAAGAACTGATATTGTGACAATCTTGATCAAATCTTCTTATATATGAACATGGAATACTTCTCCATTTATTTGGTTCTTTGATTTCTTTCAACAGAGTGTTGTAGTTTCCCTCATTTATATCTTATACTTATTTTATTAGTTTTATACCTAATAAATTCATTTTGAGGGTACTAAAATAGAAGGTATTGTTTTTAATGTCAAATTACATTTATAAACTGCGGTTGTATAGTGAGACAATTGACCATTGCATATTAACTTTGCAGTAACTATCTTGCTATTATTCTGTAATTGCTTATAGGTTTTTTTTTTCTTTCAGTTCTTTTAGGTTTTCTCCAAATATGTCCTCTGTGAACCAAGATAATTTTAATTCTTCCTTACAAGACTGAATCTTTTATTTCCTTTTCTTGTCTTATTGCATTAGCAAAGTCTTCCAGTACAGTGTTTCAAAGGAATAATGAGAGGAGATATTCTTTTCTTGTCTCTAATCTTAGTGTTGTGGGAAAACATTTTTTCTCACCTTTAAGTATCTTAGCTATAGATTCTTCATAGATACTCTTTACAAATTGAGGTATTTCCCTCTATTTCAAATTTACTCAGAGGTTTTTTTTTTAATGATGACAAATGGGTGTTCTATTTTGCCAAATACCTTTTCTTTATTGATGTGATCATGTGATTTTTATTCTCTAACTTGATGCGATAGATTACTTTAGTAGATTTTTAAATGTTGAACCAACCTTGCATACCTGTGATAAATTCCACTGGGTAATGGTGTATGATTCTTTTCATACTTTATTAGATTCAACTTGCTAATACCTTGTTGAAGATTTTTGTGTCCCTGATCAAAAGGAATATTTCTCTGTAGTTTCTTTTAATAACTTAACCTGATTTATGCTGAACTCATAGGATGAGTTGGGGAGTATTTTCTCTGAATCTCTTCTGAAAGAGATTGAACAGAATTGATAAAATTTCTGTTTAAATGTTTGAAAGTATTCATCAGTGTACTAATATGTGCCTATTGCTTTCTGTTTTAGAATGTTATTATTGTTTTGATTTCTTTTTTTTATAAAGAATTTCAGCTTTTTTTTTAAACTTTTTTATTTTATTTTGTTTTGTATGTGGTGCTGAGAATTGAACCCAGTGCCTTATGCATGCTAGGCAAGTGCTCCACCACTGAGGCACAATGCCATCCCTTGATTTCTTTATATAATTTAGAGTGCATATTTCTTCTTGTGAGTTTTGGCAGATTATGTCTTTGAAGAATTGACCCATTTTTTTTTTCTAGGTTATCAAATTTGTGGGCATAGAGTTGCTAATTGTGTTTGTAGGTTATCCCTGTAATCTCCTTAGGATTTGTAGTGATGTTCACTCTTTCATTTCTGATATTACCAATTGTGTCCTCTCTTTTTTTTCTTAGCCTGACTAGAGGTCTATTTATTTACTTAAAGAATCAGCTGGGTGCGATCGTGCATGCCTCTAATCTGAGCAGCTCAGGAGGCTGAGGCAGGAGGATCACAAGTTCAAAGCCTGCCTCAACAAAAGCAAGGCAGTAAACAACTCAGTGAGACCCTGTCTCTAAATAAAATACAAAAATAGGGCTGGGGATGTGACTCAGTGGTCAGGTGCCCCTGAGTTCAAGCTTTTGATTTGGTTGATTTTCTCTGCTGATTTCCCGTTTTGAATTTCACTGATTTCTGCTTTAATTTTTGATCATTTTTCTAACTTTGGAATTAATATTCTCTTTTTATTGCTTCTTAGATTTGAAGCCTAAATGATTGGTTTTGGATATTCTTTTTTAAAATAATATACTTTCAATGTTATAAATTCTTCTCTAAGCACTATTTTCACTGCATCCCACAAATTTTGAAAAGTTGTATTTTCGTTTTTATTTAGTTCAAAATATCTTAAATTTTTTCTTAAGTTTTTTTTTTTTTTTTCTTTGACCTGTGTGTTTTCTTAGAACTGTGTTGTTTAATCTCCAAAGGTTTGGGAGATTTTTCAACTACATTTTTATTGATTTCTAGTTTAATCCATTGTGGTCAAAATATAGGCATTGTGGTTTTTGTTCTTTTAAATTTGTTAAGATGTCTCTTGTGTCCCAAAATGTGGTCTCTCTTGGTTACTGTTCTGTGTTATCTTGGGGAAGAAAAAAAGTGTATACTTCTGTTTTTGAATGAAGTAGTTTAACTGTGTCCTTACCAATTTTTTTGCCAGCTGTATTTGCCTATTTCTGATGGAGGGGTGTTGAAGAAGTCTCTAGCTATACTGAGAAGTTCATAAATTTAATGTTTAACTGAGCATTTTATATGGTTCTATTTTCTTTCTTTTCTTTCCATTTTCAGCTATCAGCTATTTATTTCTTATTTTTTTTTTTTTCTTTTTTTTAGTGGTTGCCCTAGAGTTTGCAATACATCTACAACTAATCCAAACCCACTTTCAAATAACCCTATACCACTGCATGGGTAATGGAAATACCTTAGAGTAAAATAGTCCTCATACCTTCCTCTCATCCCTCATATCATTCCTGTCATTCATTTCACTTATACATAACTATGCATAAGCACATATATGCACATAAGAGCACATAATTAAATAATTATTATTTTGAGCAAAAATTTTTGTTGGACTGAAGTAAGTTTTTGTTTTACCTTCATTTATTTAATCTTCAGTGCTCACTCTTGTTTCTTTTATCTCTAAAGAACTTTGACGTTTCTTACAAGGCCGATCTACTGGAAACAAATTTCCTCAAAGTTTTTTTCTTTCTTTCATTTTTCTTTTCCTTTTTCTTTCTTTTTGTCTGAGAAAGTATTTGTCCTTTAAAAGGATACTTTTCAAGATATGGAGTTCTAGGTTGGAATTTTTTTCTCTCAACACTTGAAATTTTTCACTTTTTTCTTGTTTGCATGGATTCTGAGAAGTCAGATGTATTTATTGTCCTTCCTCCCCTATAGGTAATATACCCTCCCCCTGTTCCCCTGTCCCCCATGGCTTTTTTTCTTTTGCTTTTCTTTTTTTTTTTTTTTGAAATTATATGCCCAGGTATAGTGGGGTGTTTTTTGTTTTTAAAATTTAAGTATGTACATTTATTCAGCTTGTGTTCTTTGAACTTCCTGAATTTGTGATTTGGAGTCTGACATTAATTCAGGGAAAATTCTCAGTCATTTTTGTTTCGCATATTTCTTTATTTCTTTTTCTCTTCTTTCTGTATTCCTATTATGCATATGTTAGACCTTTTGTATTTATTCCATAATTCTTGCATATTCTATTCAATTTTTTCAGTCCTTTTTCTGTTTGCTTTTCAAGTTTTGAGGTTTCTGTTGAGATATTCCCAAGTTTAGATTCTTAGCCATACTTGGCATATTAATGAGTTTTTCAAAGGTACTCTTCATTTCTGTTAAGGTGTTTTTCATCTCTAGCATTTCTTTTTGATACTTTTTAGGATTTCCCATCTTTCTGCTTACATCATTCACTTGTTCCTGTGCACTAATTACTTTATCTATTGGAATATAGTATATGAATCACAGTTATTTTAAATTCCTCTGATAATTCCAGCAACCCTCTTATATCTGTGTCTGGTTCTGATGCTTGCTCTATCTCTTATAGCTCTGTTTTTGTCCTTAATATGCCTTGTAAATTTCCTTGATAACTGGACAAGATGTCTTAGGTAAAAGGAACTGCTGTAAATAAGCCTTTGATAATGCAGTGGGTAAGGTCTGGGAGAAAGGGAAACATTCTGTAGGCCTATAATTATGTCTCAGTCTTTTAGTGAGCCTGTCTCTAGGCTCTGAACTTCATGTTTGCTTTATATTCCCCCCACCCCTATGAGGAACAGGATGGCTAGAGTGAGCTAGAATTTGGTGTTTGGCTTCTCTCACATGAAGTCTAGAGTTGTCTGAGATTGGCTGTTTCCTTTCTCCCAAGTCTGTTAGTGTCTTATAAAACTCCAGTGGTTTAGGCTCTGGTAAATTGTGTTTGTCGTTGTTGTTCTTGTTGTCGTCATTGTTGTCTCACCCTGAAGGCAGACATTATCTCTAACGTGGTCTTTCTTGTTTGCATGATTTCTGAGGATAAGTCAGATATAATTCTTATCTTTGCTCCCCTATAGTTAACATGATTTCCCCCTCTGGCTTTTTTCTCTACTTTTGATTTTCTGTTAGTTTAAAAATGATATTCCTTGGGTTTAAAAAAATTTTGTGCACATTTATCCTGCTTGGTGTTCTCTGAGCTTCCTAAATCCAAGAATGCCTATTTCAAAATGTTAATGTTCCTTCCCCTGATATTCATGTGTGAATCTGGTAGAGCTCCTGAAGGTACAGTTCACAAAAGTGTGTATGTGTGGTAGGGAAGGGCAATTATTAGATCCCCATGGAGTTTTTGAATTTGTCTACCCTGAGCCTCCAGCAATTCATCAAGTTCAGTTCAGGTTTCCCTACCTTGGTACTGGTTTTCACAGAGGCTTCAGTTGAAGGGTTTCTCATCCAGAAAGTTATGATTCTCTGTATTTGCCTATCAGTCTCCCCAATTTTGGGGGCAGTTACTTACCCTGTGACCTCACTGCTTTTGAGAATCTAAGAAGGTTGTTGATTTTTCACTTTGTTAGGCTGTAGTGGCAACTTCCACTCCATATTGAAGATGAGAAACTAAGTCAAAGTTTGTCCAACTTCAGCTTTGCTTTTGCGGGGAAGTATTTGCAAAGATCTTCACTTAGCCATTCTCAGTTATCTTTAAAAGAAGTTTTTTTAATGTATAAAAAAATTTAGGGGTATACTCATGAATTTAACATTTCTAGTGCTCTTCATTTCTTTCTCTGCACTGAAGTTTCCACCTGATTTGATTTCCCTCCACCCCATATAACTTCCTTCAGGGATTCTATTACTACTGGTGTTCTACATCATCATCTGTACAGTGTTTTTCCTTAAAATGTTATCTTGTCTTTATTTTTGAAAAAAATTTGGTTGGCATAAAGTCTTATGTTTATAGAATTTTCTTATTTGTTTTGTACTTGGAAGATGTTTCTTCATAATTTTTTGTAGTTTATTGTGCTGTCTTTGTTACACTGTAGGTGGTATATGTTTTTCATCCCAGTGATTTAGTTATAATGTGCATAGTATATTTTTATTTGTGTTTAGTCTTGCTGGGGTTGGTTGAGCATCTTGGGTCTGTTTATTTAAAAGAGTTTTTATCAAATGTTGAAATACTTTGGCCATTTCTTTAAAGATTGCTCAGACTCTCACCTCATCTTGTCCTCTGGAACACTAATTACATTTATATTATATAGCTCTTATTGTTGCACAAATTTACTGAGGTACAGTTTATTTTTGTCCAGTTCGTTTTTATTCTGTATTTTACTTCAAATAATTTTTATTGATTTATACTCAAATTCACTGATTTGTTTTTTCCTTCAGTGTCTAATTTGTTTTTGGTCACATCCAAATAAATTTTTCATTTCAGATATTTGTTTTTCTTTTAAGTAAAAATCTTTTATTCTTCATTGTGTTAATGATTTCCCTTAAATTTTTAAACATTTATAATAGCTGTTTTTAAGTCCTTATCTGCTTATTCTTTCCCATCATTTTTACATCTATTCCCACCAATTGATTTTCCTCCTGGCTATGGGCCATAATTTGGTGCTTATTTTCATATTTTGTGTTTTTATTTGGTTCCAGAATTCTTTAATAATCTTTTTGTTTTGCAATAAGTCTTGATTTACAGGAAAATTTCAAAAATAGTACAGAAAGTTCTCATACATCCCTCATCCAATTTCATGTCCCTAAAAGTTCATTTTAATCTTAGCAGTTACATTTGTCAAAACTAGGAAGTTTGTGCAGTATACTATTAACTAAACTACAGACTTCATTTTTAATTTCACCAGCTCTTTCACCAGTATCATTCTTTTCCAGGATATCTATTCCATTTAGTAGTTTTGTCTTCTTAGTCTCATCCCATCTCTGACAATTTCTCAGTTTCTTGTTTTTTCATGACCTTCATACTTTTGAAGAGTATTGGCCTGATAGTTTTATAGAGCATCCCTCAGTTTGGTGATCTGGTTGGTATCTTGTTCGTCTCCCCTATAATGTCCAGCTTATTGCACTTGGGTTCATTCTCCCTGTGCTATGGTTTAAAAAAAAAAAAAAAAAAGATTTTGGTGTGATCACAGGATTCACCTCATTTGCTTCCTTTTGTTAGAAATCTCAGTCTTGTACTACTTGTTGTCCTAGTGTCTGAAAACTGTATCATATTTCTTGTCTAGTTTTCCAGTAGGAACAAGTTCTCAACACTTACTCCTTGGAGACTAAATCAGGAGCTTTTGGTAGAACTTCTTCATGTTAAGTTCATTGCTTGGAGCACTCAGTTAATTTTATGGCTCATAGTTTCTTAGATATGGACCCAGGTGAGGAGTAACCTACAACTATCTATCCCAAAAGGAGACCCCACCCTTACCTGCCCTATTTAGAGTTCAGATGGATACAAACAAGTTTCCTTGCTATTTTCTTATGATAGTGGAAAAAATTTTCCTAAACTTTTACTCTGGCAAGTCCAGTCTTTATGTGTGATCTTAGTTCTAATCAACTCTTCAGTGGCGCCTATGGCGTCACCTCCTATTTCCTACAGCCTTCAAAACATGAACTTCTTGTTTAGGTCCCAGATGACAGTTCTAATTGATGCCAACAGTTTTAGCTCCTTCCTTCCTTCCTTCTTTCCTTCCTTCCTGCCTTCCTGCCTTCCTGCCTTCCTGTCTTTCTGTCTTTCCTTTCTCTCTCTTTCTTTTTTTGAGCCACTGGTGATTTCTGTTATTTTCTTGCAAGTGGGGCTCCGTATTTGAGAAGATACATGTTGTATTTTGTCCAGCATTTTTAGAGATTAAATAGCATGAGAGCTGGCAGAGTACATTGTCTATAGTATACTTGAGCATTTTTACGGTGCAAAATACTGTGCCAAATCCTAAAGAAGGTATTATATTGACTTCAAGTCATCTATCTTACTTAATTGGGAAGGTAGGTCAAGTGGGCAGGTCAAAGGAGAATACCAAAAGTGCCATCAGAGAGTCCAAACTTGAAGTCACTGGCACCTACTTCATGTCAGAGAAGGCATGTAGGTAGGATTATAGATCAATATGATTTGTCAGATGGAAATATCCTAGTACTGGGGACAGAGCTAGTAAAATTAGAACCTACTCAGGATTTTGATTATGTTTAAGTAATAACAGTCTATTATCAGAAACATGTATTTTTAGAGACTCAAAGTACTTTCTTGGGATCTGAGATATTTTTACCAATGTGTATGTGGGGCTTGGAAGCTAGACTGGAGGTAAGAGCCGGCTGTCAGTGATGATTTGGTGATGACTCTTATTCACAAGGGAGGAATGATTCAGTTGGTGAAAATTTTAATAAAAACAAAATTTTTGTGCTTTAGGGAAGCCTTTGCTCTTCTCAGTGTATAGCCTAGATCCACTCGTCGCAGATGCTAAAAGAGTAAGTTTAATCTTTTACAGTTATTAGAAATCTTTCAAGGAGCACTTGTTAGGAGCTAATTGAGGTGTAACCAAGGAGCAGCACTCAAAACCTCTTCAGAAAAGTGAAATTTGCAAATACTTGCTCGAAACTTGAATCCGTTTGAAAATGTGGAGCCTGATCTGACTTCCACAGGCTTCCCCGAGGCCTGCAGCCGTCTACTTTGCATGCTGGTGTTCCCATCCTTAGGCTGTGTGTGGATCCTTTAGTAAGATTGTAAGTCAAGGCAACATAAGTTTTAGAACTGCGCAAAAACATCTGAAGAATAAGAAAAATTTCTGGAAATCTGTTGATTTCTGAAAAGCAAGGTGGTATAAGTATTCAATATCTGTACCTGAAATTACATAAGGTGTAGGAAACACAAACATATGTATGATCACTCTTACATTAAATTGGTTTCAAAACTAAGATATTTTTAGAAAATTACTTTTTATGTTACAATGTAATTAACTCACTAGGGCTTGATATGGGTAATTCCATGATGCTTAATAACAGGCTGATTAGGGAATCTTCATCATGCCAGTAAATCTCCAGAACCCTAAAGGATTTGGGGGTTCTCAGATGCTAAGTATGGACTGCCCCATGGAGGAGTTGAGAGTTTCACTGTTATTATTCCTCACACCCTCCATCTTTGGAATACTTAACCTAGCTCCAGTAACCTGCCCACTTGAACCAAAAGAACTCAAATGACTTTGAAATGTCCTGACCAGACAGCTAGTGAGTTGTGCAGCCTGAATATATGGTGGCTGCAAACCAGAACTGGTTGACTTCCGTGGAAATACCCATCCTAAAGGTGTCACTGTGGGAGCCATCAGTCAGTGGACACCCTTTAAGAAACCAGTGCTTGATTCAATACCCAGGCGGCATTTTCTTGCTTTGGAAATTTGAAAATGGCAGATTTCTGTGTCCTAATAGTGGCAAATGCAGCTGTTTTTGTTGTTTATTTTAGCAAACTAATGACTTCTGCAAAAAAGATGAACTAGGATTAAAAGAAATCAGATGTGTGTATTTGGTATGCAATATTTTTGTATTACAAATAGCTACATTCTAACCCACATTAACCCCATGATATGTGAATTTTGCCAACTCCTGCTGTGTCTTTTAAATCAAATCCAGTAAATCACTGTGAATGTTCTAATTTCTAAACAAACTAGTCTTCCAGTAGAGGTACTTTAACACTGTACTGCAAATTAGACAACCTAAGATAAATGGACCATCTTTGTTAATTATGTAGTTTAATTGATCAAAACTACCAGATAGGATTTTATTTATAGCAGTTTTGCTTAGTATCAAATTCTATACTATTAAATAGCTTGTGAGTCGTATATTTGGGGTCATTAAGATATATGCTGTTATTTAGCTTCTGTTAACCTTATTAAGTATCTTCTTTTGGTCTAGCTCATGTCACAATATGAAATTGCTTTTAATTGAGATGACCAACTTCCATTAGATTGTTCAGCCCCCATTGTGTAGACGAACACAAAGCACTTTTCATTTTTGCTCTATTGATCGAGCAGCAATTTACTTGAACTATATTCAGAACCTGGTGGAGAAAGATGGGGAAGATTTCTTTAAATGTTCTTTCTGCTGGTGGTTTTTCTCTCTGGCCTAACCCACTGTTTGCTTGTAGCTAATTTTGCACGCCAGTAGGTAGCAGTGGTGAGCAGAGGCACAGACAGAAAGCTGCCAGTCAGCGATTATAAATTATTATTCATTTCTGTTATAGGTGGGGTGTGCAGTCAGTTACAGTAATAATTACCAGAACTGGAGGGTTTCCTAGGCAACCAATTTCCCCCCTCATTCATGCTGTTGCTGAGAGAGTGCCTGTAAAGCATGACATTGCTGTATTCTGAGGTTTGTTGCCCCCCTGCTGCTCCAGGTTTGAGGTTAGTTACAGCATCATAAGATGCTCTCAAGCATAGAGAGCTCAGGCTGGGCTTAAAAAGCATACCGGTGAGAGGGCCTCTCCTCTACTGCTTCACTTTTAAGGACCAGGGTTCTAAAAATGCAAATTCTACGCCCTGCTTGGTAACATTGGTAAGATCTCTTTAAGTTGCTGAACATATTATTTTTGATTCTTTTGGAAATGGTGGATCATTTCATTTTCAAAGTTTTATTATTTAATGAAAATGTGCAGAGACAGACCTGCAACTAGACCTCTCCTTCGGATGTGAGTCAAATAAATCAATGGGGAACTGTCATTGCTAATCATGGATGTTTGTTGTTTATTCAGTTTTATGAAAATGGTTCATAAAGAGGAAGGTAACTCTTCCTGCAGGAGCAGGATTAGTCCTTTATGTGGTAGGAAAATAATAGAAACCACATCTGTTATCAGGGATCTATACATGAATCATATTATCCTACATTTGGGGCTCTCTAATCTTTCATTTTAATGAACTTACATCAAGTGCTTTGCAGTGATAAAAAGTAGTATTTGTTTGTGTCTGCTATGAAAAAAGATAGGGGATTCATGTTTCAGTCTTACATGGAGATGTGAAGTGTTTATCCATTTACGAGGCAGAAGTCACAAACCCAGACATGATACATCCAGGGCACATTCCCTGCTAGATGATGACAGAAATGTTCAGCCCCACACACTGGACCTGTACATTTATCACCATGAGTTCTCTGCAAGATGTAAGCTGTTTTCCAGTCAGCGTTCATGGTGGGGACACCACCAGAGCTGGTGATGACCGATGACTTCCTTGTATGGGAACCATGACTTGACTCTGGGGCCTCTTGCAGTGCATGCAAGTTCCTGCTTTCAGGGAAGGAGATTGTTGGGACCATGCTCTCACCCCATCACAGCCTTCCCCTGCAGTGTGTCACCAGCAACTGCTCTTAGGATTACTGGTACATCAACGCCTTTGCTTCCTCTCAGAGGCAGTGAGGGTACATGCAGGCCAGCTCAGTCCTGCAGGAGGCCAGGGCTAACAACGCAGCCCTTTGCCTTCCCCGGACGCCTGGAGGAGAGTTGCCTTCTGCCATTGACCCAGCTCTACCCTGCTCCAGAATGTGGGCCCAAGTGCTCCACTGCACTGGACAGGGAGAACCTGTGAATCAGCAGTCATCCCAGATTTCTCACTGAGAACCAGCTTCCCACTTGAGGGAATTCTATGGTCCAATTTCGGGAAAGCTCCTTGAAGGTACTTAAACATAAGTTTTCAGTCACCCTGTTAGATGTGGGCTTACAGAGGGATTCATTTAAAAAATGAAATAAATGGACTGCGTTTTGCTTAGAGATTCCGTAAAGTGTGATTAGGTATATGAATCCATCAGGATGGGGTCATCTGAAGTTTAGGTTCACTTTAAATACTTCAATAATCTTTTAAAAAGTATTTATAAGCTCAAACTATGAGGATAGCACCTGCTATCCCAAACAGTTTTATCAAGTAATCCCAGTTTTTCTCCGAATCATTAAACAACCTAAATAGAAGGGAGTGAGTCTCTTGAAATGTAGTGGTCTGATATGCTTCAGGTGGGGACTTCTGCCTGATTCAGCAAAGGAAATAATTCTTTATTTCCATATTACATGCCTCTCTGTGATATAAATTATTTAAACTGTAGTGCCTAGCCAAACTAGTGTTATAGATTAGATAGTGATATGATGATACACAGTAAATTAAAGACATACAGTGAAGACAGACAATTACCCTGGCAAAGCAAAGTCAGAGAAAGTGGGCAAAGCTGGAGTGAGGCCATGTGAACTCTACAGTCGGAATAACCCCTTTTAATTTCATCATCTGCATCTCTGGGTTCTGGAAAAAGAAGACATGTCTTTATCTTCAGTATGGCCAGTCTTCTGTTTATAATAATGATTAAAAAGTTGGGCAACTCCTTGATTATGAGCCTGCTCTTATGTTTTTTTTTTTTTTCTTTTCTTCTTTAAATAATTGAACTGTTTCAGGAAACATTGTTAAAATCTTAAGGTTAAAGCATTCTTTCATTTATTTTTTTTTTGTCTAAAGATTACTCTGCACCCTAGACAAAGGAAATATTTAAACTGTTAAATTTGAACAAAGATACAGTCTGCATATGACTTCTCTGAAGCCCTATAAAAATTCTTTAAAATTGCCTATTCACTCAAATTTACTGAGTGTAGCAAAAATGTCAAAGGCATAAAGTCAGAGAAGATTGAATAAAATAATGCAGAAAGACAGATTAGTCATGCATAGACCCACACAGCCTTTCAGAGCACACAATACCACTCTTTATTACCGCTCTATCTTTACAAAGACTACGTTCAATACATAGAAGATGATACATGGCCAGCCATGTCATCTGCCTGTGATTCCAGGACTCATTTATCTGGGCCCTTTTCACAATGACATTGATGAGAGATCTCAGTGTTTTCAGAGCATTGTTTTATTTATCATATATAATGGCTGGGGAAAAAATAGGAATTATGTCACTGATAGCATAAAAGAGTTGCACACAGAAGATTCTGTGACAAAGTTTGGTAAAACCTAGAACAAGGAGGTTCATGTAAATGCCTTTTCCCCTCTGCACCCTCTCCGCCATTTGAATCCCCCAAAGATTGCATGCTGAAAATTGTTGAAAAATACCGAGAACATGTTTTGTTCAGCCAAATGTCGGACACCCCAATCCTTGTAACACTCCTTGGCGATTTTTGTTTAAATTGAGAGCACATTCTAATGACTTTAGGGTTGCTGACCGTTATTTATGCGTTTGCAAAGGGAAAGGAGACTATTTGTCAGTCACAGTTTTGTATCTTGCAAATTTAATAAAGAGCAGCCCTTAAGATAGAATTTCTTAGGCTGCCACAATTGACAAAAGCCAGCTAATGTGGAAATGTCAACGGCAAACCTCATCAGCAAGCTGTACTGCTGTGCAATCAAGACAGCGCCACAGCTCCACGTAAACAAATGTATAGAGTGTGCATTTTGAGAGGGGGCAGCTAAGGACCTGGGGATCTCACTGCTAAGGGCCCAAGCATGTAATGGGAGCATGTTAAGAATTTCTCAGGAGGAAAAAGAAAAACATTGGCTTCAACAACATCTAAATTTTAAGGAAACAGTGCTATATACATTTCTCAGAGCAAGTCTCTGGGAGAGGGGACCAAGCTGGTGACTGACAACTGCCTTCATGAAAGGTTATCTTGCCTGTGTTCTTTGGGGGGAGTCTCATTCTCATGCCCATAGGGGAATTTCTCTTTCTTTCTGTTTCTTTGCTGTTGTCAGAGAGAACATGAAAGGGCCATTTAGGGGAGTGTCATGTTTTGGAACCATAGACAGACTTCTCCATTGAACACTGAAAGCTTTCTGTGAGAACTCTGGTTTGGATGCTCATCCGTAGCACGTCCCCTTGGAGCAGGACCCAGAGGGTGGGTGTTGACCGGGGGTCCAGGGACCCACTGTCACACCCCAGCTCTGCCCCTTTCTAGCTGACCAACACTTCTGCAAGTTATCCTGCTTTTCTGAGCCATTTCTTTATTTGCAAAAAATCAGGATAGACCCATGAGGAGAGCTGGATGGTTGTGATGGAACACTGTAGATGGAAGGGCTTCAACAGAGGAGGGTGAACGCTGGTTTTGATCTGCAGTGGGCGCAGACACATTTCCTTGGTCTTTAAGGGATGTTTGCTTTGATCCCAGGTTACTGGTTGAGTGATCTTGCCTTTTTCTCTTCTGTCCCCATCCTCCTAGAGACCTGTGTGCTGAAGACCCAGAGGACCTTCAGGTGAAGGGAGGTTCAGAGCAGGAAGAGCTTTCCCAAGGCCCCTTCGAGTTAGTGTTTGAGGAGAAGCAAAGAGGGCAAACCTCAGGTGGCCCAGGTAGAATGAGTAGATTTGGTGGAGGGAGAGGCTCAGAGCCTAGAGCCGTGCTCCTGGCCTTCCCCTCTGCTGCGCACGGGCCTCTTCTGTCCTATTTCAGCTGATCCTCAGAAGTCCTGACCAGCATGCCAATCTCTTCCTCCTCTTCTCTTACGCCTCTTCTTTTTCCCCATCCTCCTCACCTTCTTCCTCTTCTTTCTCCTGTTCTTCTGCCTTCTCCTCTTCCTCTCTTTCCTTTTCTACTTTCTCTTTCACCAATTGCCCAAGGAAACCTAGGGGCGGTGCAGCCTCAGTCCTTGCCTGTGGCTGCCCACCAGGTTCCCCAGGAATGTTAAACCAGAGTGTCCGACCCTCCATCCTGCCTAGCCTGCGTGATAAACGAAGGCCTGCACACCTGCTATGTATGGCTAGTAATTAGGTCCTGGGGGAACAGGACTGAGTTTTTGGAGAGGGTGTGAGCAATTTATCTCCTGCCACCAGAGCACACACTTTACCTCTGCCTTCTTCGTGCTGCGGAAAGTCTGACTGTTTACCAGAGGGAGCTGGGAAGAGGCCGGAGCCTGCCTAGGTGACTTTTCTGCCCTGAGAGGTAGCTCGCTGCTTCCGCAGGTTTGGATTTTTAACACTGTTTGAGGGAGAAACATTTCATTTATTCAAAAGTCTGTATTGAGTTCCTATTATGTGATTGATGCTGGTAGTCAGGTCTCATCACTAAATTCATGGAACTTTAGTGTCTGGTGAGGAAAACAACATAAATACAAAATGAACCTGGAGAAACAAGGGGTGGGGTGGGATCAGGAAAGACCTTGGAGGAGGGAACGATTGACCAGACCCAGGGATGAGGAGGAGCAAGCTGTGGTGAGTTCCCGGGAAGAGAAGTCAGCCAAGGGACCCAAGATCCTGGGAGTATCTGGTGAGTTTGGACTGCAAGGCATGAGGCAGAGAGAGCCCTGGGTGAGGGTGGAAAGTCACCAGGGCCTTGCTGGCCTTGGAAAGGCTCATTCTCTGGAACAGGAAGGGTTCCAAACAGGACTATGACTGGATCTGACTCTGGTTTAAAGGAAACCACTAGGTCCACTCCCTTTGGAACTGACTGTGGGAGGCCTAGCATGGGAGCAGGTAGACAAGTAGGTTATCACCAGCCTCAGGAGAGGGCGATGAGGCTGATGGAGATAACGGGACAAATTTTAAATGTATTTTTGACTCAGAACTGACAGGACTCACTGGTGGAATCACAAGGGAACAAATAGTGAGGATCATCCCTTGTTTTCTGGTTGAGCAGCTGGGCGACCCGAGGGCAATTCAGATGGAGAAGCCTGGGTAGAGGTGTGGAGCTCAGTGGCACCTGGGGACCAAGAAAGAATGGACCTTGAGAAGCCCAGGGCAAGAACACTAACCTGTAGGGCCAGTGACTTGGGAGGCTGAGGTAGGAGGCTTCCAGGTTTGAGCCTAGTCTGGGTGACTTAGTAAGACCCTGTCTCAAAATAAAATAAAAAGGGCTGGTGATGTCACTCATAAGTTGAACTAGTGACTGGAAACACTCTTGGAAATAATGTAAGTCAACCCAGAGGCCATGAGAGATGGAGCAACCCACAAGACACAGTCAAACCAGTTCTAGATTCCAGGCCCTGATTCCTGAGTCCTTTGTCTCCTGGCTACACTGAAGGAAAAAAAAAAGGTTGCCGTGGGATGTAGCTGAGTGGTAGGGCACTTGCCTAGCATGCATGAGGCCTGGGTTCCATCCCAGCACAATCTATCAGTCCATCAATATTGCAAGAGCTGAATCATCGATGTAAAGATTATGTTCATAATCTGTTAGTTGCATCATTACTTACAATAGTGAAAAAGCGGGGGATAGTTCAAGTGTTCAGCAATAGGGAACTGGTTAAAAATAAATCATAAAAATATATGATCATTAAGAAGGTTTTTAAAGACCTAAAATAACATTGGCTAACACTCATTATGTATTCAAGGTTATGTGAAAATAAAATGTGAATACCCTGTTATAAAAAAATTCCAAGTGCAAATATATGTAATAGTATTAGTCTGTATTAGCCAGGGTTCTCCAGATAAACAGAACTGGTAGGATGGAGGTACACACACACAGACACACATGCACATACCACATACATACACATGTGTATGTGTGAATTTAGACAGAAAGATTTTAAGCAGTTCACTTACTTGATTATGGTAGTTGGCAAGTCCTAAATCCTGCAGAGCAGAGCAGTCCAGCGGGCTAGAGGCCCAGGGAAGAACTGATGTTACAGTTCAAGTTCAAAGGCAGTTTAGAGGCAAAATTCCTTCTTCCCCAGAGAACCTGTCTTTTCTTTTAATGCCTTCAGCTGTTTAGATGAGGCCCACCCACAGTGTGGAGGGTAATCTGCTTTACTCCAGTAATTACTTATCACATCTAATAAGTACTTTCAAAGCATCATGTAGATTTGAGTTTGACCAATACCTAGATACTAAACCCTAGTCAAGTTATATGTTCAGTTAATCATCCCCATAACTGTGATGAAGCTTAGCAGAGGGCCTGTATTTCTATCATCTACTTTGGAGAAAGGGGCCAGAAGGAAGAAAGGCTATGTTGGGTGAAGACTTCTCAGGTATTTATTTACGTTTTTCTCTATTGTCCTGGTTTCTACAATAAACATTTTATTTCAACATGTAAAATATGAAAAGTTAAAATATTAAAAATTGTCCTCCTTGCACAAGTGAGGAAGAAATTCTTCCAATATCGGAAAAAGAGTCTTATTAATAGTAACTGTTTTTCTCATGTCAAACTGCAGTACCATGCCCTTAAATATACCTTTAAAAATGTTAGGATAGCCTAACACATAGATGGTAAAAAAGATGAAAAAAAAAAAAAAAAAAAGCCAAAGAATCACCTGTAATTCCACTATACTCTCAGAGTTGTAGATTTTCTGCCACATTTCATTTTCTTTTCTTTTCCGCAGTGTACTTATGCACAAAATGCCACACTACGTTTTGAAACTTCTTATTATTCCATCACACGATGGTACCGTGGGTTTATTTAGCCAGTCTTCCATGGTCGGGCATTAATGCTCTTCCTGGTTTCCTGCTAGGGAGACAACACAGGTCTAACCAGCCTGTGCACAGCTCTTTGCACACAAGCCTGTTTATTTTCTTTGGGACGCATCCCCAGGAGTGAAATTGCCAGGTCAATGCACATGTGCTTTTGACAGGTTAGATCTGAGTACGTGGAGCAGATTTATCATCATCCTTGGTTCTTACACACTCACCCTTGCTCTGCGTGTGGCCCATATGTGGTGTTATCACTTAAATGATATTCCAATAACATGAGCCCACTACTCCAAACACAAACTAAGAACTTAATAATCTACCCAACACCCTGTATCCCCACCTCCCTTTGTCCCCAAGGGAACCATCTTCTCAATTCTCTGTCAATTTTTTGCTCTCCTTGGATCTATTTTATTATGTCTACATTGCATTTCCACAAGCATATATTTTTGTTTGGTTGTTTTTAACTTTAGAAGGGTGCCATCTTGTGTGTGACCATTTGTGGCTTACTTTAGCAATTAATCTTATATTGCTAAGATTTTTTTCATACCGTTGCATCTGTATATTGGTCACTAGTATGTGGTGTTCCCATAAAGTGTTCCTTTGGGTGAAAATACTAATTATCTGCTCTCCTGTGAATGGACACTTGAGTTGTTTCTGGGGTCCTGATATATAAACTGCTGTTATGAACATTTTTGCACTTTTCTCTTTTTATAAACATGCAGGATTGCCTCTGGATTCTATATATCCAGGATTGGAATTGCTGAGAATAGTCAATTGTAGGAGCTGATTCCAAGATGATTTTTTAAAGTGGTTGCTTCTCCAACAACATATAAAAGATCACATGGATCCATATCCTCTCCAGCACCTGGTATTATTAGACTGTTAGATGATAATTAAATAAGTATAAAATCATCTCTCATTATGGTCTTGATTGCATTTCCCTGATCACCAATGATGTTGATCTTCTATTAGTTATAAACATATTGGTCCTATTTATTTATTCTTCTGTGAAATGAATATTCATGTCCCTTGTGTGCTTTTATTATGGATATGTACTATTCATAGTTTCAGTTGTACATATTGCAAGTATCTTATGACTTGTCTTTTTACTTTTGAAAGTATCTTTTGATAAACACAAAGTTCTTAATTATAACATGATTGATTGTATTAATATTTTTCTTTATAGGTACTGATGTCTTTTTAAGGAAATCTATTCCTGCCCCAAGGTCTAAATGATATTTGGATACATTTTCTACCAAGAATTTCCAAGTTCTGGTTTTAATATTTAAGTCTTTAATCCATCTGGATTTGATTTGTCAACATGATAAGAAGAGAAGATACATTTTTTTCTTTCCTCAAATGGCTAATCATCTTTCAGCTTCACTTACTCAATATTGAGCGCATTTTTTTTGTCCTTCCCCCCTGATGTGACCTAAATTTTTTCATATACTGAATATTATACCTTAGAGTGAGATTCTATTTCTAGGTTTTCTATTTATCTGGTTGATTTATTTTCCTCTGCCTTAATACCTCACTCTATTTTACTGTAGGTTCACAGTAAGTCCTGAGATGTAATGGCAAGTATTTCCTTGATACACTTCATCTTAAGAAGAGTTCTGGCTATTCTTGCCTCCCCATTCTTCCATTTCATTTAACAAGTTTCTTGAAAGTTTCTGTTGGGATTTTAAATGAAATAACATTGGTCAATGGATCCATCTGCAGAGAATTGACATCAATACCATGTTCAACTTCCCAATCCATGAGTATGGTATATCACTCCATTGAGTAAAGACTTCTTTAAAAGCTCTTGATAAAGTTCTATAATATTCCCTGTAAAGCTTATGGACATATTTTCTGTTAATTTCTTCCTCAGTACTTGATATTCTTTATTCCTGTGGGTCTTATTGCTATGTAGCTTTCCAAGCTACTTTTATTGATTCCTCTTCCAACAGTGGAGTATTGGAATGAGGCCATTGAGAGGATGTTTTGGAAATAGTCTGACCCATTTGCTGCTGCTTGAGCAAGCTACTTGGAAACTCTGCTCTGGGCTTATCCAGGAAGAGAACATCTTTTCTTCTCTGGGAATGATTCATAGGTTCCTGGGTGATCCAGGGAGGAACTGGCTAAGGAGGAGGCACCCAGTCAGGAAATGCACTGTAGGGAGGAGAAAGGGGCTTCAGAGACCCATGCTTGAATCTTGGCTCTCTGGTCTACCAGCCCGACTTCGAGAAAGAATGTAACTTTTCTATTCTGTTTAAACAAGGGTGCTCATAGGTGAGGTTCACAGGAGAAAGAATCTGCAAGGAGTTAGAACAACATGAGGGATTTTTTTAAAAAAATTCCTTGCCAGCTGAGAATGGCAAGGCACTCAAAGCATCAGAGTTTTTGTGCCAAATGAGCAGTCACAGGGCCAAAGTCATACTAAGGTTCACCATGAACCAGATGTTTCTACACTCTGAAGATACACTTGTAGCTTTGTGGACCTCAATGTGGAAAGATTTTTCCAGGGAGCATAAGTCAAGGGCACAGAGACATGTTGCATCTGAGGCTTTGAGAACCTGGAACACCAGATACTGTGTTCTCTTCTAGGGCAGATTGCTAATGGGTGGGGTAGGGGTTGCAGTGCTAACAGAAGCATCTGAGATGCTTCATTAAAGGGACTTCAAGGATATCCCAGCTTCTTTCTACAAACAGCCAACATACGACCTCATCTCAATGTCAGTCCTTGCAACATGCATCTTTTTTTTATTTTTTTTATTTTTTTTATTTGTTTCAATTTCATTGATTTCAGCTCTGATTTTAATTTTTCCTTTCTTTTTTTTTATTGTATACAAATGGGATACATGTTGTTTCTTTATTTGTACATAGAGTCAAGGCATTTGACATTTACATTTGTGTAATCATACGTTTACCTAGGGCAATGATGTTTATTTTTTTTTTACCTTCCCCCCCACCCCTCCCACCCCTCTTTTCCCTCTATACAGTCCTTCTTTCCTTCATTCTTACCACTCTCCTTATCCCTAACCCTAAACCTAACCCTAAACCTAATGCTAACCCCTCCCACCTCCCATTATATGTCCTCATCTGCTTATCAGCGAGATCATTCGTCATTTAGTTTTTTGAGATTGGCTTATCTCACTTAGCATGATATTCTCCAATTTCATCCATTTGCCTACAAATGCCATGATTTTATCATTCTTCATTGCGGAGTAATATTCCATTGTATATATATGCCACAGTTTCTTTATCCATTCATCAACTGAAGGGCATCTAGGTTGGTTCCACAATCTGGCTATGGTGAATTGAGCAGCAATGAACATTGATGTGGCTGTATCTCTGTAGTATGCTGATTTTAAGTCCTTTGGGTATAGGCCAAGGAGTGGGATAGCTGGGTCAAATGGTGTTTCCATTCCAAGCTTTCTGAGGAATCTCCACACTGCTTTCCAGAGTGGCTGCACTAATTTGCAACCCCACCAGCAATCATACTAGACAAAGGTTCCAAAAATATGCAATGGAGAAAAGATAGCCTCTTCAACAAATGGTGCTGGGAAAACTGGAAAACCATATGCAATAGAATGAAATTAAACCCCTACCTCTCACCCTACACAAAACTCAACTCAAAATGGATCAAGGACCTCGGAATCAGACCAGAGACCCTGCATCTTATAGAAGAAAAAGTAGGTCCAAATCTTCAACTTGTTGGCTTAGGATCAGACTTCCTTAACAGGACTCCCATCGCACAAGAAATAAAAGCAAGAATCAACAACTGGGATAGATTCAAACATGCATCTTTAACACTGCCTTGGCTTGGTAGGTTTCCTCTAGAACTCCTGTAGTTGAGACTTGTGCCTAATAATACCATGATTTTGTTAAGTTCCCCTTGGATTCCACCCAACCCTCCCACAATGCTTGAAGGAGTGGGGTACTCCCCATCTTACAATTTTTTAAATTTGATTTTAAGTTGACATACAATGGTACATACTTTGTGGGGTACAGCATGATCATGTGATAAATGTATACAATGTGTGATGACCAAATCAGGATAAATAGCATATCCATTTATGATTTTGTGTTGGAACACTTTGAACTCTTCTCTCCTAGTTCTTAATAACATATTTAACAAATTATAAGCCATAATCGGTCTACTGCTATAGGGTGCTATAGAACACTAGAATTCATTCCCACATCCAGCTGTCTTTTGGTACCATTATCTGAACTCCTTCCATCTCCCCCGTCCTTCCTAGGCTCTGGAGACCACCATTCTACTCTCAATTTTTATGAAATTAACTTTTTTGCTTCCACATGTGAGTAAGAACATGCGGTACTTGTCTTTCTATGTCTTAACATACCTCCAGTTCCATCCATGCAGCCGCAAATGACAGGATGTCATTCTTTTTGGTGGCTGAATAGTATTCTATTGTTCTTTGTCCCTCTGTCCTCAGTGGACACACTGAGTCCATCTCTTGGCTGTTGTGAATAGTGCTAACCATGGGTGTGCAGGTATCTTTGATATGTCCATTTCATTTCCTTTGGATATATACCCAGTAGTAGGAGAACTGGATCATGTGGTAGATTTAGTTTCAGTTTTTTGAGGAACCTCCCTTCTATTCTCCACAATGGCTGTACTAGTTTACATTCCCAACGATGGTTGTCTTATGACTTCGAAAGCACTGTGAAAACAGTCTTTCCTGAGTTCCCTGGGATTCCCTGGATGCCCTTCCCTAAAGTCAAGGTCTTCAGACAGAGCCGGGGCCTGTGTGTGAGCAGCTTTCCCACCAGGCAGCCAGAAAAGCTCCATCCTCACCTGATTTGTGGTCCACCCGAAAGGAGCCTGCATGAGGCCGATAAGTCATAATCCAGAGAGGTGATGACAGTCGTCTCCATGCCCACTGATTAATGAAAACAGGGCTAGTTGGACACAGAGTAGATGGTTATAAATGGTGCTGTCAGAGAAAAATAATTATTGTATTAATAAGGAAACGGTTCAAAACCAGGCTCTAAAAAAAGAGAACTGGCAACTTAGCATCTCCGTGGGTTTGGAAGCGGACTTGATGGGATTGTGGCGAGGCTGGCAGGAGACACGGCAGCTGCCCCCACCGCGGCCTCCCCAGGCAGGCAGCCCCTCCTCACCCGCGCACGTGCCCACGCTCTCGAGTGGATGTGCGCGCCGTCGCGTTCAACTTGACCCAGCTCTCCCGGGATGCTGCGGATCGGCTGGGCTTGTTTGCAGGCGTTGGGTACCACTTGCAGCAGGAGCAGGGAAAAACGAGCATATCTTATTGTACCTGAAACACTCTATGATATGTACTAAATATTATGACTACTCGGGGCCTTGCAATAATTGATTCACCCACACAGCCATTTAGTCTGCGAGCTGTTCGTTTTACAAATTCTACAATCTTTTAGAAATTCTTTCAGTGCGGAAGATTGCTGCCTGGCCTCAGATTCATTATGGTGATTGAATCCTCTTCAATAGAGAACGGTTTAAAGAGAGCACATGCCCGTGTGTCTCACTCAGAGTGAAGGCACATAGGTTAAAAGCTTGCCTGGGTGGCATAATTCACTGCCGCTATGCCAAACAATCACGTCTTATTGTGACCTTCATAAGATACAAAAAGGCAACAGGATAGAGCTCGGCTTTTTTTAAACCCACTCACAGATTTAGCTTCCCAACATCTGAAGCTTGGAGAATTCCTAATTAAATAACCAATTAATAATGTAGAATAGAAAAAGCTATTTTTTTTCTGAAATGCAAAATCATAATTAATCAGAGTACAAAAAGCTGCCTGTCTTTATATCAGAAAAATATAGACTAGGTATTTAAATATTCCACCACACCTGAACCCTGGCCATCCGTCATTGTTATGACTTAAAACATCTCAGACTAAATTAGGTTTTGTTTGTATAGAGCAGTGAAAGTCAGATGGCTTGAATGACAAAATTAGAACATGCTCAAATCACTGAGACAAAACCGCATAAAGAGAAAGATGTGCAGGAAAAGGGCTGCTGGTGTGGAGCAGAAATCTTCCACTGATTTTTTTTTTAAATGTGTTCTTTCCCATTTACCCAACCAATTGATGTAAGTATAAATTTCTGACCCCCAGGCAGACATTCCAGGAAAAAAAAAAAATTATCCCTGCCTCCTTGTTAATTGCCCAAAATAGCAAGTATGGCTCTGGAGAAGTTGCCCCCTCCTCCACTCCCCACCAGTTTCTCCGCCCCTGGCTTGCCCGCGCCATTTACCCAGGACCAGCACGCAGCCCGCCCACCGCTCCTGCCCATGCCCACCGATTATTGTCTGTAACGACAGGCAGCAACCACTAGGGATCTAAGGTTCCCCCCAGCCCCCGGCCCCCTGCACCACCTCTTGGCACATTTATAGTTTAAAAGAAAAGCATGTTTTTATAGTTTGTGCCACCTCCACAATTTATACTTTGCCCCTGAAATACCAAAAACAGGGAGTAAATTTTCCAAGGAAGAAATCATATAAAAACACTTTTATTGATTGAATAGATCAGCGGATGGTCACCATCTGCCAAGAAGCACAGGCTTCTGCAGGTGCTTGTTGATCTAGGGTCTTCCCGAGCATCCCTTCACGCAGGATCGTGTGCTGAGGGTACTAAGCATGTGGCCGCCTTGTTTCAGAAACTTGGTAAGCATTTTCTTGCCTGCAAGCTTTTTTGTGCACTGTTTCTTTCTCCTGGAGTATTTGAAACCCACTTGATCTTCCAGAGGTGGCCCAGTTGTCATTTTCCTTGAAGATATTTTCCTGGCTTTCCAGGTGAGAAATTGTCCTCTCTTTGTGGGCACTTGTCTAACTGGACTGCTCCCATTCCCCCTGTTGGTCAGTGTTGACTCTATCCATGATGTCACCTCCCACCAGACCTGGGAGCAGGACCTGAGCTGGAGCTGGTCCTCCAAGGGGGCAGACAGGGTGGGCACCTGGGTAACCCAGGTGTTTAGAGGGGTCTTCCTCTCAGCCCACAATGCCAGCACCCTCTATCCTACCCATGACCGCAAATCTCCTTCAATATATAATTTGCTGTTATCATAGCCATAAATAATTTTTGGTGACAGTTTTACTGTGAGACTTTGTGTGGTGTGTTTTTATTGACAAAACCGCTATGAATCAACATACATGAACACAATAAAAACGTGAAAAATATCTGCATTACGGCGGAGGAAGGTTTTGTCGATAGGCCAGGACATTGATCTCGGCTCCTCTTTGGGGTTATTTGTGGAGCTTCAGTGTGTAGGTTTTAGAACTGCAATGCTCAGGAGGTGGTTCAGGGAGTACCTCCTGCCATGCTCCCTGGCACCCCCTCCTTGAGGAGGGCTGAGCGATGGGGACCTGTAGCCTTGTGGGGGAGGGGCAAGCGAAAGAGGACAGGGACTCACTCCCTCACGCTTCCTTCCCTAGTCAGTCAGCCAGTCAGTCAGCCTCAATGACGGATGCTTCAAGTACTGCATCCTGGGGACACTGGGAGTCAGACCCTGCAGTGCACAGGGTGCCTCCCATCTGGTGGTGGGGACAGACCTAGAGACAGAGGTCATTCCTGATGAGTGTTGGCACAGCCCCGTGTGAATCATGGCCTGGATTGCTCATCAATTCACTCACCCCCTTGGCTGGTGATAACCATGGACTAAGTGCCAGACTGGGCTGTGTCCTGGGAATTACCATGGGCCCTGCTTTCAAAGTGCTCATGGTCAAGTGGGAACAAAGGGCAGGTGTGGCAAACACACAATAGCCCAAATGAGCACATTGCTCCCCAGAATGGTGAGGGGCCTAAGGGACCCCACAGAACGTCCTGAGAATGGAGGTGGGGAGCCAACCCAGCCGCAGGAGCCAGGGCATCGTGCAGGAGAGCTGTGCGTGGAGAGGGAGGGCAGGAGGAGGAGGCCAGCCGCCTGGAGCCCAGAGCACTGCTGGCAGGCAGAGTAGTCTGGGAGGGAGCCCAGTGCATTCGAGGATTGGAAAGGAGGCTTGGTGGCCAGAGCAGGACAGGAAAGGGGTGAGTGGCAGGGAGGAGGCTGGGCGAGTGAGTAACAGGGACGTCATCCAGAGGAGAGCCCTGGCGAGGGTTGGGTGGGACTTCAGGGTCCTAAGTACATTCTAGACATCCAGAGCCAATGTGACTTGATGCTTGGTTTCCTCTCACCCCCACCAGCTGCCTCTGGCAGTGACTGTGAACTTTATCCACTGAAGAATTCCTTCAGACCCTTAGTCTGATCCTGGACTGGTGGCTCCCATGTCCCCTTAGACCTGTTGGTGGGTGAACTGGTCAGGACTGGTTTTATCAGCTCGGACCTCTGTACCCTTCTCCACATTTGCCTGCTCTCTGCTGTCCAGTGGAGTCAGAGGAAGCTTCCAGACTCCACACTGGGTCTGCCCATGCTTTCCTGCCCAACAGGCAGGTAGCCCTGGGGTTCTTGGTCTGATCTCTTCTGTCACTCGGTTCCTGCACTGGGACTGCCTCCTTGCCTGATGCCCTCATCGAATCCTATCCCCTGAGGAGGCCTAACAGTCCCAACCTCCTCCAGGCAGCCTTCTCCGATTGTGCTGCCCCTAAGACGGGCTCAGGTTTCTCAGTAAGATTCTTGGCTGTGAGTTCCAAGCTTTGGTTCAGCCCCTTAAAAGGAAAGGATTTAGAATGAGGCGTCACCCAGAGGCCTCAGCACCAGGCTGATGATGCTAAGACCCTAGGGAGGGGAGAGGACCTATGGCAGTGGGTGTGGATCCCCAGCCTGCTTGAGGCCATCAGATTGAGCATCTCTCTTTTTTTCTCTCTCTCTGTGACTGGACTTGCCAGACTATACGCTGGGAGCTGCCCATTCATGTCCCCTGCTTAGCCAGAGAGATAGAACTGACCCAGGCCTGGAAGCCTGAGTGAGGGGCCGGGAGAAGGGTGGCATAGAGACTGAAGTTCCCTCACACCTGGGGTCCCTTTCAAGTGCCAGCAGACTGTGGGAGCCCCAGCCTCTAATTCCCCAGGAGCCCGGCTCAGTCCTGGTGTGAATCACACCCCCCTGCAACCCCAGCTCTCCTCCGCACAGCTGGGTTCATTTTACTTAGTTGTCTACTCAGTGAGGTCTGCCTCTCTCCTAGCGGACTTAGCTCCTGGGAGCAGGGATTGGATGATCAAGTCAGGAGGGAGGAGACTTGTAGGGGCTTGCATTTGCTCTGCAAAGGGGGATGGTGGCGATGTGGGTGGCTCAGTCCCTCTAGCCTGCCCTGATGTCCACCCCAAGTCCTTCCTGTCTAGCTCAGTACTGTCTCTAGCACCTAGAGCTGCTCTGGCCCAGAAGGAGCCTGAGAAGCTCACATCAGAGGGTGAGGCACTCAGCCCACAGGGGGTGACTACCTGTTTCACTGATGAAGGCAAGAGTCACCCTGCTGAGTGTCCTTCCCCAGGACCCCCACCCTGGCCCTTAGGTACAGGTCCATGACATCTGGAGGTGGCCAGGAAGCAGGAGTTCCCTTTCCCACAGCCAGTATGGCCGCCTGGCCCCAGGCCCTCCACCCTGTGGCACCTGCCCAGGGCTGCCGCTGCGCTCTCAGCAGCCCTTCTGACGTCAGTGGAGGGGACACTGCCTCCTCCACCACACGTTGTTCACAAAGTGTAGGCAAAAGGCAGGCGTCCAACTGCTGCGGGTGAGGAAGAGAAATAATTTGGTTTCTAAATTAGGACTCAGAACCGGTGGCCAGAACCTGGAAGGAAAGTCTGTCAGCCGAGGGGTGGTGGCTACTGCAAATGGGGGAGATGGACCAGGCCCCCCATGTGCACTTGGGGGGCTCTCCTCAACTCTGGCCCAGGGTGTCAAGAGTCCTCAGAACAAGCCATCTGAAAATTAGGATTCTGTGTCGGCCTGTCAATCCCCAGAAGCACACAGCCTTTCATTAAAATCCGCCTGACATTTCTGTTATGCTCAGAAATCCCGAGGATATGCCAAGCGCCTGCTATTTGCCATCACATCCGCCTGGGAAGCAGAGGGGCCGCCAAGCCCATTGTGCTGAAATGCCCCCCAGGAGGCAGGATGGCAGGCTGTGCAGGGTCCTGGCAGGAGGGCAGAGGACTGGGCTGTCCCCCGGGGCTAGGACTGCCAGAGAGCATGACCTGGGGACCCGGGGCTTTGGGTTCATGCTCTCCAGGGGGAAATGAGCTGTTTCTCTGCTCACATTCCAAGAGGACTCTGAATGCTAGGGAGTGCCTGCAAAACCAATCTGGGCCTATAGTGTCCAACAAGACTGCATGGAGCCCTTCTGTGCCAGTGTGGTGTGGGCCCCAGGCCACTAAAGGCCTGGCCTCTGGCCTCTAGGACCTCACATGTGGAGGCCTCTAGGGCCTCTAGGTGGATGTGGATGTGGGAAATGGGTGATGGAGGTGGCCCAGGTGCTGAGGGAGGAGGCAGGCAGGCTCTGTTGGATCAGGAGCTTTGTGGATATTGGGCATTGACCCGGGTGTCTCAGAGGGAGGACCTGTCATTTGGCCAACGTGCCAGGAGTAAATGTGCCTGAAAGGTCACAGAGATCACAGAATGTGTGATATGGAAATGCACCCTCCCCCAAGAAGACCGGGGCAAGCCTTGAGAAGGGAGGGAAGGACCATACCGAGAGTGAGGTGACGTGACTCTGCAGCCATGCGCTGTGTGGTTGAGCTCAGACCTTCACCTGAGCCCAGGTGCAGCCATGTGGCCAATGTGCAGACTCAGAAGCCCAGAGGAGCTGAGGTTGGAGCACGGCGGCGGCGAGCTGGCCCTCCAATGGTATGGGTACTACTAAAGCTTCTGGGTGCCCAGGGCAGTGGGCATTGCACACCCTCCCAGCACCTCCTGTTTCACTCACCGCACAGGGTGAGTCACAGGGCAGTCCTTTGCCTTGTCCACTTTGGAAGACACTCATGATGCCACTTTATGCTCTTGATATGAAGTAAAATCCCCATTTCCTGAAACACAGCAGCTCAGGGACCTCAGGGGCTTAAAGAGTTAGCTTGGTGGGCCCAAGTCGCCACCCAGCCTCCTGCCAGGCTCTGGGAGAGGACACACCCCCTGGGTGACCCCTGTCTTCCCTGCTCCTACTTCTGGTCCCTCAGGAGCTTCTGATCATGTGCACGAGATCAGGACCTGTGTGCAGTGCAGGGGGTTCGAATATCACAAGGTCTAGGTCACACAGGCAAGGGGCCCAGGGTCTGGGGACTGGGAGAAGGGCCCTGGAGATGATTCCTCATCACCAGGAAACACACTGCCAGCATCAGTTCCTGGAAGGAGCATTTCAAGTCTGGACTCAGAGGCTTCCTGGCTCAGGGAACAGGGATACTATGAAGCAGTGGCCCTGCTGCTGGCCTCAATGCAGGATGGGGGAGAAGTCAGCAGCAGGCCCACCACCATCTGAGAACACACAGGGGACCTGAGAAGGAGAAGCCCAGAAAGGGGTCCAGGAGGGGAGAAGCATAGGATGGTAATGACACCAGTGTGGTGGGATGGTGAATACGACATGGAAGTGTGTTGGAGGCAGTGACAATGACCCAGCCAGGTGGGGAAGAGGGAGCCTGGAGAACAGCAGGGGGAGGACAAACCCAGACTGGATGCCAGAGGAGCTGTTGATTTCATTCTATAGCTCAAAGCAAGGCTCAAGAGGAGGATTATGACTGGGTTCACTGACTCCTGCCATCTATCTTATTTATCCACCCACCCCATCCATCCATCCATCCATCCATCCATCCATCCATCCACCTGCCCCATCCATCCACCCGTCCATCCATCCATCCATCTATCCATCCACCTGCCCCATCCATCCACCCGTCCATCTATCCATCCATCCATCCATCCATCCCAAGAGTCACTTACTAGATGTCATCCTCTGAGTGTTTAGTAAATGGGTCCTGGTGGAAAAAGGACAGCAGACTTTGGCCTCTGAGAGTGGTTTTTACTTTTTCACTTTTGTCTCAGCACTTCTGTCAGGATAATGGGCACATGATGAGCCAACAGTTGCCCTGTGAAGCAGGCAGACCCCTGTAGCTCACCTGCTGCTGCTCACACCTCAACTGGCCCATAAGATGGAGTCTACTGGAAACCAGTTCCCAAAACCCAGCCTGGATGGGTGGGCAGGGCAGAGGGCTCAGGTTTTTAGTCAGTCCACCCTCTCCACTCCCACAGCACTCAGTGTTTTCATGGCAGTGCCCTTGTGGGTATATGCCCTAAGACTGAATAACTCCAGGACCGGGAATCAGTTCTCTCCTCCCTTTCTGTGATGGACATTTTTTAGGTACTACCCCTGGACTGGACACTGGGAATATAGTGATGGGCAAGTAATACTCAGCCTTTCTCCTTGGGAACTTGCAATTCAGAGGGGTAGTGTCATGGTTTAGATATGAGGTATCCCTCAAAAGTTCGTGTATGAGACAATGCAAGAAAGTTTAGAGGTGAAATTATTTGGTTATATAAAACTTAACCTAATCATTAATCCTCTGTTAAGGATTAACTGGATAGTAACGGTAAGCAGATAGGGTATGGCTGGAGGAGGTGGGTTATTGCAGAGGTATGCCTTTGGGGTGTATATTTTGTCCTGGTCTTTAGTGTCTCTCTGTCTCTCTCTCTGCCTCTCCTTCCTGGTACCATGTCATGAATGGCTTTCTTCCACCATATTCTTCTGCCATGATGTCCCTTACCTCCAGCCCTGAGGAATGGAGTTGGCCATCTATGGACCTCTGAAATTGTGAGCCCCAAATCAACTTTTCCTCTTCTGAAATTGTTCTTGTCAGGTCTTTTGGTCACTGTGGCAAAAAAGCTGACTAAAACAGAGATAAACAGGATTATGGTTTGGATTTTGAATGTGACCCAAAAGCTCATGTGTTGAAGGCTTGGTCCCCAGCTGATGGCACTACTAGGAGGTTGGTGGAACATTTAGGAGGTGGGGCCTATTGGAAGGAAGTTGGGTCATTAGGGGTGTGCCCTTGAAGGGGATTCGGGGACCTGGGTCCCTTCCTTTCTCTAGCTCTTTGTATCCTGCCCACCAGGAGATAGACAGTTTCCTCTACCATACATCCCCCACCATGATGTTCTGCCTCACCACACACCCAAAGGCAACAGGGCCAAGAGACCAAGGACTGAAACCTCTGAAACTGTGAGCCAAAATAAACCTTTCTTCCATTGAAATTGTTTATTAGAGGCATTTTGTCACAGTGATGGAACACTGACTAATACAAACAAGCAATCAACAGCCACCCAGGTCTAATTCTGCCTTGCCATAGGCTTACTCACTGGCAGGCCCTTCTAGAAGGAATGAATGGAACAATGAATGAATGATCCCCTAGAGGATATGAATGATACCCTAGAGGATAAGGGAGATAAGGTAGCCTCTCCCATACTCTGTGTTACGGGTTGAATTGTAACCCTTTACCCCATTCGTGTATTGAAGTCCCAGTCCTCAGTACCTCAGAGTGTGACGTTATTTGGAAATACAGTCATTGCAGATAGGATTAGTTAAAGTCAGGTCAGGTTGGAATATCCAATATGGCTTGTATCTTGCAAAAAGGGGAGATTTGGACACAGATATGCATAGTTGAAAGATAAAGTAAGGAGACACAGGAGAAGATGCCCATCTACAAGTCCAGAGAGAGGCCTGGGACAGATCCTTCCTTCAGATCACTCAGGAGGAACCAGCTCTGCCAAAATTTTGATTTCAGTCCTCCAATCTCCAGAACTGTGAGAGAATCACTGTGGTGAAGGGGTTGAGTCTGAGCTACTTTGTTGTGGTAGCCCCAGTTCACCAACATACCATGGCCAGCTGGAGCCTGGGCCTGGAACCCTTAGGGCCCCACAGCCTGCTGCTTGTGGACCAGAGGAAGTGTTATCCAGGCACTGGCTGAGCCATGTCAGGGAGGGCTCCACACATAGGGTCTCCCTTCTAACCCACAGTCCCCAAGGCTGCTGGCTGCTCCTGCTCTGTGGGCACAGGGGACCTGCTGGGGCTGCCCAGTGCTAGGCCAGGGCCCACTGCAGCCCACTAGGGGCACTCCGCTGAGAGCATCGGCCTCTCCTTTGGTAAACTTCAGCCTTACTGTCCTCCCTTTTCTAGAAGACGCAAGCACTTTGCATCAGGTGCACCTGCGTTGCCTTGGCCTGCAGCTCTTTTCTGAGCCATTGCACTCAACTTCCCTCACGGTAGGACTTGGTTGAAATAGTGCCTATTTCTGGACTCCTGGATTGCAGGAGTTATCCCTGGCCCCTGGATTGCAGGAGCCATCCTCTCCTGTTGCCTTTCAGAGCATGTGAGGTGGTTTCATTTCCTTTCAGGTGTGATGATGCCAAACATTTCACTTGCCACAGCGGCCACTGTATCCTTGCTGTTTGGATCAGTATTTTGCACATAAAAGTGCTCAATTAATGTTTGAGGGTGGATGGAGAGATGGGTGGATGAATGGGTGGGGGGTGGATCTTGGGGTGGGTATGATATTTGTGTCGGGGACTGGGAGCTTCTCAGCAAAGTTGCTTTCTTGGTGGGCTGTGGGAGGGGAGCAGATGCACAGGGCTGTCCCCTCCAAGCCCTGAGCCCCCTGAGTTCCCAGGTGCCCCCAGCACCCTGTAGCCTTGGTAGGGGTCTGCATTGCATACCCACTGGTTCTGGGGCCTGTGAGTGAGTCCTTGGCTTTATTCCTCTGCCCCCTTTAGCTCCAATGAAGGTGGGCAAGCTCTGGGAGATAAAGGACTCCCATTAGAGGTGCAGATGTGGCCTGGCCTGTGGCATGCCCATGGCCATGGCCAGTGTGCACGTGAGCTGCTGCTCCTCCATACTCCCAGTCCGTCACCTGCCCCTGAGGAGGCGCTGAGGTTCACCTTGGAGTGGGGCTCTGATCCCTGGGTGACCCAGGGTGACTGTGGCTGCAGCTTGAGAGGGGTTTGAGGATGTGCCTGCTCTAAGGAGATGAGGTTTTGGGCTCCTCGGTGCCCTCTGGGAAACATACTTCCTCAAGACCCCCATCCTGACTTGGCTCCTGCTGATACGCCAGCTCCATTTTGGGGAGCATAGGTATGAGAGGCACTCATGGCAATAGTGGGGCAAGTTGTGGGACAAATCTGCCTTTGGCCAACACTCATACCACTGGTCAGGCAGGGGAGGCCCAAGCTTCATTGCTCACTTTAGTGAGTGTCCCATGGGGGACTCAGCAAGAATGGCTGGTGGTTGGAAGGCAGATGGCCCAGGCTTGCTCCTGGAAAAGCCCCTTCTTGGCTCAGTGATACTGCTCTGTGGAGGGATTTCAGGCAGGGGCGGCAAGTCTAGTACCTCATATTCGAAGTAGGGAAACTTTGAACACCCCATCTTTGAAGGCAGGGGAGGCAGACCCCAGGACCTCATCTTTGCTGGGAGGGGAAACACTCCGGCACCCCAATTGAGGAAATTAGTGAACAGGCCTAGCACCCCATCTTTGCAGGAGGGGGCTCACACCCTATCTGGGAAGGCAGTAGCCAGACCTAGCACCCCATATTTGCAGTGGGGTACTGGCCAGAGCCCCATCTGGGAAGGCAGCACACTGCTCCATCAGGTAAGGTCTCAGGCACAGTCCCCTCCTCCCCATCCTGGCCTCCAGAGCTTCAGGGAAAAACTTGCCCTGAACCTTGTTTATTTTTGGAGCGTTTTAACTGGTTTGGTGAGGAAGTGGGCCTTGTTAAAAGGGATTTAACTGTAGGTCACCGCCAGTTTGAGGGGCTTAGGGGGAAAGAAAGAGAAGGCCTTTTCCTTCATCTTCCCCAGAGCAGGGGCCCCTTCCCCACAAAGGCACAGCCCTGGAACGGGGACCTCAATGGCAGCCCAGCTGGAAGGAGCTGTTAACAGGAAAAGCTTAAGTCATTTATGGGAACCAGAGAGGAGTTTCTGAGCAGCAGAAAAGAATGGCCTCCCCAAGCCACCAGGACTGGAGGGCCGAGCTGAAGGATTTCCTGGGGGCTTTTCTTCATTGGCCCCTGGAGGGGAGGGCTGACCCTCTCCTCCCTAGAACTTAATACAGCTGGGAGCTGGGGGCCCTGGGGCACACGCAGGATTCAACCCCTTTTACTATCTAACCACAGGGGTGCCAGCATCTGTAAGATGACCAGTAGGTCGGCTTCTGCGGAGAGTATCCTGTGGACCCTAGGAATGTGACCTTGAGACCCAAAGGTCAGTAGAGACACTTCTGGGCCTTTGCTCCCCGGAACCCATAAAAGGATCAGGGTGACGCTCCCATGGACTGACCCGGTGCCTGCTGCTAGGGACCTGGGGTGCCAACTCTGTCCTCTTCCTCTGTGGCAGGCAAGTCCCTTCCCCTCATTGAGCATCCTCTGTTCATCTGCTTTTGGGGTTCTGGAGTGCTGCCACCCCTTCCTGAGGCGGGAGAGGGGTCTTGGTGCACCCCAGCTGAGGGGAGGTTGGGGCGGGGCTCAGCAGCCCCTCTCCACTGAGAATTTGGAGCATCAGCTCATTTTGTCAACCTTGGGGTCCCTGCTGGTGGCTCCTCCAATTCCCTGACTTCAGGGGCTGACTCCCAATCTGCTCTTTCCCCAGGGCAGGAGGAGTTCATGGAATCAGATCTCATCCCAGCCTCTTGGGGAGTTTTATTATTATGGGAAACAGTCAAAGTGGTGAGGAAGGGGGGGGTCCATCATCTCCCACAACCAGATAAAATAGAAACAACTAAATAAAGCACCCTTGCTGCTCAAGGGAAAAATTATGCTTGTCAATTATGATTTATGAGCGATTGCCAAACGGGGAGGTGGGCCTGCCCATCTTGGAGGCCGCTGTCTGTATCCCCCCAGTGTGGTGGGTGAGGTTGGGGGTGGCATGGATTTTCTGGGAAAAGAAGGGTTCTCCTGCACACTGGCTTTTAACCCCTTGTTGCCTGCAAGTTAGCTACCCAGCTGCTAGAAGGAAGGCAGGCGACCCATGCCCCCAATTTGGCACTCAGGTGGCGAGGGCATATGGACAGCAGCCATTGGCGGGGTGCCCATGCCAGGCCCTGGCTTGGGTCCCAGCATGAGCTGGGACGGTTGTGGGTAAGCTCTCGATCCCTCTCTGCCCTATAAAAATTCCTGGCAGAGTTGCCCACCCGCGCCAGCGCTGCCTCCCGCATCCTCCCGGGCTCCCTGTGGAGGGGCACCAATTTGTCCTAGCTCTCAACTGCCCGGGCCAGATGGTGGGTATTTCCAGGCCACAAAGTCCTCTGACCTTTGAACAGTTGCCGCTGAATTTCAATAATGAAAGGGCCTCTTTTGAATACGTACAAATGAGACGTTATATTTCCATACATTTTATTTCCAGCCTCATCTGCGAATCTAATATTGACCCGGAGTTATCTGTGATGGGGAAGTTATTAATTCTGACAGATATAAGGGAGAAGCTAATATTCGCCTTTTACAAACACCTAATATTAATCTCGGGCGTTGTAAACGAGTGCCGCACGCCGGCATGGGGGAGATGACACCCGCTCGGAATTTGATAATGAAAAATGGGAAAGTTTAATTTCAGGGAATGGATAAAAACGTTTGCCCGCTGCGAGGTAAGCTGCATGGGAGGCCTCAGGTGGTGAGAGTCCCAAAGGACAGAGCACAGGTCTGGGAGGTGACCACTGACCTGGAGCCCTGCATGCCTGGAGGCCTGAGAGGGGCCGGCCTGGAGCTGGTGCCTCCTGGTCCTGCTGACCTTTGCTGCTCCTGCCTCTGGACAGGCCCCTGCAGTTCCCCAACCTGGTCTGAGTGCCAGAAGGGAAGGTGTCCAGTGGCCCAGGGGGATTTGAAGCTCAGAGCTCCACAAAGGTGCGTGAAGGCCAGAGCTCCCAGCCCACCTGGCTGACATGTGAGTGGCGTGGACACCTGCTGTGCCATGGTGGGCTGCGGGCTGGGACTCCCCCTGTGGCTGCCACCCGATCAAGAATTTGTCTTCACCTGCTGGCAGACAGGGGAGGTGGGGAACAGCATAGAGAAGAACCCAGAGTATCAGCTATAACCTGGGGAGCTTGGGGTCCCAACCCCTGAGAACGACACCACCTCCAACTTGCTTTTGCCACCGGGGCCCTGCCAGCCCTGCCCCCGCTCTCTGTCTCCTCGTTGCGCCCCCAGTGTCCCCCGCCTTCCATTTTGTCCTGGGCTCAGCCAAGGTCTTTCACATTTTTGAGCTTGTCATGGGCCTGTCGCCTCCTCCCACCTCACAGACCACCTGGCACAGACCCGCTTTCGCAGCTCTTCCTCTGTTACCGGCTGAATTTACCACTGTTACCACTGAATTGAGATGTTGAACTCCCGACGCCCTGCCCCTCAGAACGCGACCTCGTTCAGAAATAAGGTCACTGCGGATGTAATTCATAGCGACGATGTCCTGTTGAAGTGGTGTGGGTCTCTAATCCAGGGGACATGTGGACACAGACACACGGAGATCCACACGATGCTTCTACAGGTCAGAAACACCAAAGATCGCCCGCAGAACACCAGGGACCAGGAGGGGGACCTGGAACAGGTCCTTCCCTCAGCCCGCGGGAGGAAGCGACCCCGCCCACACCTGGGTCTTGACTTCTGACTTCTGGAGCTGGGGCTGCAGCCACCCCGGCTGTGGGTGCTCTAGCAGGCTGCACAGACTCGTGCACGGACTTCTCCTTTGCCACATTTGTCACCACGCACAATTATACACTGAATTGAATGACTTTTATTGTGAACTCCATGAGGAAGGGACGATGACAGAAATCGATTTGTGCCTAATGCTGGGCAGTGCCTGGGCACATGGTAGGAGTCCAGAGTAGCTGTTGGATAAATGACTGAGTACTCTCTTGCTTGCAGTCAGAAATCTCTCTGTAAGCCTCCGTTAGACTCTTCCTGTTTGCCCAGGACTGTACCCAGGGCTGAGTGTGCACAGGAGACATCCCCTAACACCTATCCAATGTGTCCTAATGGAATGTCATTTCTCACTTAGTGCAGGGGATTTGACAGGAGTTGGGAAATTCAACATAGAACCACAAATGCAACCATCAGTTTGGGCCCAGGAGGAGACTGTGGAAGACCCAGGGCAGCTGGAAACTTAGGGTCACTGCTGGAGGTGATGGGCCTTCACAGATGGGCTTCCCATCAGTCCATCCTCATTGTGGGGCCTGGTAGAAGCAGCTGGCCCCTGTGCCTACCATGAAGGACTTTCCTGCAGGTATGTAGTTGCAGTGTCAAGTCATATTACAGTGTTCACAAAGGACTATTCCTGTTTCACAGACATCTCTATGATCTTGTGGTTGGCAAGATCCCCCACAAAAGGGGAGGCAAGTGAGGAAACAAAAGCTCAGAGAGGGAGAGTGACTTACTGAAGATCACACAGCAGCTCAGGGTCAGAGCACTGGAAGACCCAGTCCTGACCAGAGGCTTAGGGTTTAGACACTTAAGAGAAAGAAGGGATTAAGAAAGTACTGGTATCAATAGGGAGTTCAGAGTTTTCTTTCTTTTCCTTACATAAAAACCTGAGTCTGAAGTGCTTGCTTTTCAAAAGCATTTGAAGAAATTCAGAGTGCTGCTACTCTTCCTGCCAGCTCCCATGCTCTCTGTCATGCCTCTGTTTGCACCCTCCTCTGTCACTTTTAGACCCCTCCCACATATGCACACACATTGAGTCACTGGGCCCCACACTATCAGGCCTCACACAAAGTATGTCCATGTGCTGCGCTCGCCTGCATACAGAGCCACACATGGGACACACCCACACAAGCACATGGCCCTCGGACGCACCCCACACCCCATGATCATGGGTGTGCACACAAACCACAGATTGACAGGAGCTGACCCACAGCACTGAGAACAAGGGTCAGGGTCTCTGAATGCCCCAAGGTACCGTGAAGCACAAGCCACGGTGTCTTTCCTGGTCATGTTGCTGCCTGGACAAATCCCTTCTCATCTTTGGCATAAAGGTGACATGGGGAAAGACAGATGTCCCTTGGTGTCTTCTGGAGCAAGCCTCCTCCACTCCCAGGATCTGGCATTCCTGGTGAACTGAACTCAACTGGAGCTTCTAACAGGTCCCTTCCAAGAGTTCCTGACCTTATCTTGGCTGGATCCAAGCTAACCAGTTAGCCGGGGTCACAGGACCCAAGGGCAGGACGCTGGGGGCAGACTTCCCCTGCCCCTAGGAGACAGTCCCTGTGGCTCCATTCACACCTGGGGCAGTTCCTCCCCAGGGAGCCCTTCTCTAGCAGGAGAGCACTGAATGGGGACAGCAGCGACCCGATGGCCTCTCACCCGACCTTCTTGAGCCGAGGCCGTGTTTATTGTCAGAAAAATTACTAAGAAATCCCGACATATCGTATCATCAGCATTATGATCGGAGAAACAACACCTACAAAATCTATTATTCATTAAGTGTAACCAATATATAATTTAAAACAGTGGGTTTTGTCAAATAATGTTAGGTCAGCATAATTTTCTGCCTATTACTAATATCTATAACATCTTTGCCTTAGTCAGCTCTATTTAAATATGCAATCATTTACAGCTTTTGAGAATATTTCTGTGCGCTCCCAATTTCCAATATTCAACTACGACAAATTTTATGCTGACATCAATAGCAAACTATTAAAGACAGTATTTCATTATTGGTTTTTCATCCCAAAAGTTATTTACAATTATATACTAAGCACTAATATTAAAGGAAACCATTTAAATGAGGTGCTATCTACTTTAACAATATGTCTGTCACAGAATGAGATTGTGTTTAAAGATTTTATCAAGAAATGGTTGTTTGCTGAGGTTATGTTTTGTCCATGAAATATGCATTTCATATCTCTTTCATTTCATTAACATAATTTAATTTGTGCTTTGCATTTTGTGCATAATACATATTTGATTTACAAAACAAATATTTCCATTAGAAAATGAATTTCATGCAGGCAAAAAAGCAGAACCAAATGATGTATTGAAGGAAAATAAGAAGAAATGAAATGCATTTTCTCAGTCTATTAAAAAATCTATGGCATTGACAGAAAGTGCACTTAGTGCTACATTTAAAAAATAGCACATATGTCAATGTATTAACAAATAGAATTGGAAATACAAATATTTCCCTATATCAAGCCAAGAATCTCTTTATTTTAATTGAGTTGATTTAAAAGCCCAACTACAATTTAATTTTTATTTCATGATGTGGTGCTGGGCTGATGCCGTTGAAGCTGTGTGGGGTTGGCGGTTGATGGAAGAAGATAGTTGACCTTAAAAATGGCTTTTATTGACAATGGAGAGACATGGTTGAATAGGAAGCAAATGGGAAGCGGGCCCTTTGTGATCTGGGGAGCCGGGAGGGGAGAGCGGGCTGGCAGGCTTTTGAGCAGCTTCTTGTTCTGTTACTCCTCTGCTGCCCCCACACAGGCCCCTTCCACCCCTTCAGGGGACTGTGGGGCTGTTCAGGGTCCCAGGAAGACAGGAACGTGAAATGGAGGCTCTGGGGTCAGGGGAAAGTGGGGACTTTCAGGTAGGCATCCTTGAGGACCTTGTTCTAGAGATCCATGAGGTCCCTGCTCCCCTCCCAGCCTGCATGGAGCCCTTCCCTGTGCCAGGAGCCCGGTGTGGCGGGGACCAGAGCACCCCCAGTCAGTGTCTTTACACCATTTAATGGGAGTCGTTGGGCAGACTGTGTTGGCAATGACGAGGTGTTGGAAGAAGCGCCCCAATGTCCATGTTAGTCACTGACACAGGGAGACTCCCTGCCCGCTCACCACTGCTTGCTCCTTACCATTCCCCGCCCCCTGGGCAATTCCTAGACCCTGCTCAGCTCTGTGGGAACAAAGGGGTGCTGATTCTTTAGAACTGTAGGGGAGGGGACCCCACAGTCCAGCTTTAGGCCCAAAGGAGATACAGTTGCATAGTGAGTCTGTGCCTAATGGTCTCCACTGGCCCCCAGGGCCCTGCTTCTACTCCTTGATTTGAAAACTTTCCCAGATCCCCTAGTGCCAATCCAGGCTTGGACCCTCACAGAACAAAGAAGCAGCCCCTGGTCTCACAGCCCCTGGGGTGCATGACGCAGCAAGGAGAGACCTCGAGTACAGGTTCGGTCTCTTTAGAAGAGAACCAGGGCTGGTTTTGGCTCTGTGGTTGTTGAGGAGGGCTGCCCAGGGCTTAGGAGATCCTCCGCTTTATGTGTGTAGAGGGCAGTGAGCGTGGGGACTCTGAGTGCAGCTGTGGCACACAGTTGCACAGGCTGAGCACTGAACCACAGCAGGGGTGCCATTCATGCCCATGAACATGACAAGGGCTTCTCTAGGAGTCATGCCGTGCAGCAGCCATGGCTCTGAGCCAGGACTCTCAACCAGGTCACATCACACCACCCAGGGCCCTGGGATTTCAGAGGCAAGGACAAGGATGCTCTCCTGTGCTCCTGCTCCCACATAGTCCCATGGGTCCCCACATACTCACATATGTACACACACAACACACAATCTCACAATTATACTCACACCCACTCATACATGCACAATCCATTCACACCCCCACACTTGGAGGTCCTGAGGACCAGCCTGCTTACTGTGCTCATGGTGGCTTAGGCCATCCCTCACTGCCCCTGGGTCCCTTCCCTGACAGAAGGTGGCTATTTGAGGCTGGACTGAACCTTTTTGGACAGTCTCCTCTCTGCCCCACAGAGGTCCCTGCATGCCTGGGGCGAAGGAGGGTGGACCACCTTGCATGTGGGAAATGCCTACAGGCTTGTGGGACACAGATGCCAGGCCAGGGCTGGGCTTCTTCCAGCTTCTGAATGGGACTGGCTGGGCCAGACTGGAGGCAGCGTGTGTGTAAACCCGGGTGGGCTTGGTCCCTGTTGTAACCTTGTCCCGCTTCTTCAGCCCCTGTCCCTCCTACAACCCCTCCACGGTCTGGGGCCCGAGGAAAACACAAGAATCATGAAAAGCAGTCACCCTGATTGGAAAGAGAGGAAACCAGCAGAGGGGCCATGAGGCTGGGATGTCCACATAGGAGAGGGTGAAGGGAAGCAGGCCGGGGCAGGACCACAGCCTGGGGACAGGGACAACCGGGCTCTGCTGGTGTCTGTCCTGGGACCTGTAGCATCGGGAGCTCTGGGCGACTTCAGGCAGCCCTCTGATGACCACACCTGGAGTATCCTGACCCCAGCCTGGACTCTTGGCTGCACTGCTTGGGGAGCGGGGAGATGAGGAGCAAGGGCGGCTTCTCTGAGCCCATGCGTGGTCTCTGCTGTACCGATGACAAGGCCACGTCTGTTGAGCCAGGAGGAGCACCCGTGGTGCAGTGAGAGTGGCCCCAGCTCTTTCTGGTCCCCCCAACCTCGCCCAAATGTGAGATCTTCCTTTCTCTGAGCTGGGCTTTCTCACCAGAAGGTGGGAACTATGGTGGCCACCTCACAGAGAAGAGACCTGTGAGGAAGACTTTGGGACCAGCCAAGGGCTGTGTGTGGAGGTGGCTGCAGGGACAGAGCCAGGGGTCCCAGCTCCCAGTGTTCCTCATCAGCCTGCTTTTCTGCCAGGAGGAGGGTGGGAATGTGCTGATCCAGGAAGCTGGTCCTCTCTGGCTGTGGTATTGGAAAGGCATCCATCTCTCAGGGAGGACGATCTCATCATATTAGAAGTATGGATTTCTGGCTCAGCTGATCCAGATGCCCCCTCCCCAGAAGGGAAGAGCAGCCAACACTACCTTCTTCAGAGACCCTAGCGCTGCAGAGGCCAGACGGGATCTGGAGCAGGGCCCAGCAAGCAGGTCTCAGAGAGGGTGCGAAGGCCGAAGAAGATCCTGGGCCCAGGCCCTTGTTGGGTTCTTGGGGACCCTTGCTTCTCTGGCTAAGCAGGTAGATCTTCTGTGGCTGTGACATGGCTGCATGGAAGACAGTGCCATTTCCTTTTTATACTTTTAATTTGTATACAACTGATATATGTGAATAATTTGAAACAGCAGATAGTTCTTATAATGAACACTGGCACGTCTCTGTCCTTCCCCTCCCCATCCTGATTCCATCTTCCCTGGGAAGCCACCTTCCATTCTTTTAGTTGCTCCAATTGCCTTTGGGTTTTTGTTGCTACTATTTTGTGTTTTATTATTTTTTTAACATACCAATACTAATTCATGCCAGATTTCTTGCCAGAACACTAAACACCTAACATGACTGTCAACACATTAGTTTTTCTTCCATTTCTCTTTTCTCTCTCTCTCTCTTTCTCTCTCTCTCGGACATTCATTCCATTGTGTTCAGCAGTGGTTGCTCCCTAGAATGTGGACTCAGTTCCTGAGTCTCCCATCAGCATTCGCCTAAGAATTGCCTTTAATGTCCCCTCCCCTTCTTTACAGATCATTTTCATCATTCTTGGTTTATGCCTTCATTTTTTTTTTTTTTTTTTTTTTTTTTTTTTGGGTGCTGGGGATCGAACCCAGGGCCTTGTGCTTACAAGGTAAGCCCTCTACTGACTGAGCCCTTATGTCCTCATTTTTGATGGTGCACATCCTCTAGTGGCTTTCTGAGAAAAAGAAGTTGAAAGCACTGTCCCATTGTCATCCAGGCTCCCGTTGGCTTTCCGGAAGCCCAACACCTTTCCTAGTCTCAGCAGTCCCTGCATATCTTGAAGTCAAGCACTAGAGGCATTAGCCAGGAGGTTTGTGGGCAGGGTTGGCTGGCTGGGACCTCACTGGGGGCGACTGGAAGGTGACCTGCCCCTCGGGAGCTGCCCTGTGTGGTATCCGTTGGTCTTTCTCCTGGACCAGTCATTTTTGCAGTGAGAAATCCTCTGATCTCCTGTGGGCATGGAGGCAGAGGGATGAGCACACTGTCAGCTGTGGGTCCCTCTCTTCCCTGTGAAGCTTCTCTGCAATTTTGTTTTCATCGGGGGCCTAGCACCTCGCACAACTTCTTCAGAGGATGTGCCCCACTTTTTGCCGGGTTTGGTGGGGACACTCTTCCAGAGCTGGAAGATTATTGGGATGACTCCAGCTCTCCAGTTCCAGCTCTACCAACACCCCACACTCAGACATCTGTGGCACCTCTAGCCCTGAGTGTCCTTTGCCCAGTTGTGTGGCCTAGTCCTATTCAGTCAGTTGCTGCTTTCCCATGTCTCTCAGACTGTGTGAGTTGCTGTCACAAAATACCTGAGACTCAATAATTTATAAACGACAGCAATTCATTCTCTTACAGTCTGGAGGTTAGCAATCCCAGATCAAGGTACTGACTGGTGAGGGCCCAGTCTTTCTGTTTCCAAGATGGTATATTGTTGCTGCATCCTCTGGGAGGGGAAGTTTGGCCTCACATAGAGTGGAAGAGCATTGAGGGCCTCGGCAGCTTTACAGCACTCATCCGTCACAGGAGCAGGACCTTTATGACTGAGCCACTGTCCGAATGCCCCTCCTCCCAACATGGCCACAGTGGGGACTCAGCTTCAAAACATGAATATTGGAAGGGACACATTCAGACCCCAGCACCATCTGTCACGCTTCCCTCAGAATGTCCCCCTTGTGGCCATCTCTCCTCCCATTTCTCCACTGTGCTTCTTTGACTCTCTCACTGTCAGTGAGTGGGGTTTGGCACAAGAGCAGAGAGGTGTGGGCATGGCAGCTCTCCCTCATCTCCTTGAAGTGCATGACGGCTGGGTAACTGCTGCTTCCTTCCCGTCTCTTGCACTCAGTCTCCCCCTGTGAGGAAGAGAACCAGGCTTGGGGAGAGGACTTCTCCAGTGCTGGCTGCTCTGGCGGTAGCTCAGGGCTCTGCTGAGATCTGAGGAACACTTCACCTACTCTGCAGAAGGAAGCGGACATGGGGCTATTGCTTTGTCCTGGGCCGCTGTGGGCCCAGCTGCCCACTCCCTCCTACCAGTCATCACAACAGACTCCACCAGAAACCAGCATCCAGGAGCCCCTGGTCTCTTCCCTGAGTGTGACTAAATCCCTCCTCCTCACAGTCCAGCCACCAAGAAGTGGGCCCACAGGTCAGGACCCCAAACTCCCCAGTAGTAAGGCCTGGCACGGAAGTGGGTGTGACAATAGGGAGTGGTGTAGACTGTGGTACCAGAGAGCTCCTGCTTTCTCAAAAGACAAACATATGACCCAGGGCCAGCGGGTGTGGGTAGGAAACTGGGGGGTGTAGTGGGGGGGTGTGCTGTGGTGCATGCCTGTGATCCCAGAGACTCAGGAGGCTGAGACAGAGGATTTCAAGTTCAAAATCAACCTTCAGCAATGTAGGGAGGCCCTAAGCAACTTAGCAAGACCCTGTCTCAAAATAAATAAAGTAGTAGAGTGAAGCAGACATTTTTACCTCATGTACACGTATGACTGCATAACCGATGTGATCCTGCAATATGTATAATCAGAAAAATGAGAGATTATACTCCATTTATGTATGAGCTATCAAAATGTATAAATGCATTCTACTGTCATGTACAACTAGTTAGAAAAAATAAAGTTAAAAAAAAAAAAAAGACTGGGGATGTGGCTCAGTGGTGAATGCCCTTGAATTCAAACCCTCCTGGTAACCCCCCTCAAAAAATAAAACAAAAAACAAAAGACAGATTTGCATATAATGCATACCAAAAGGCTTCAGTAATGCCGAGCTGATTTGAAGTGGTAGTGACTCAATGGTAGAGTGCTTGCCTGCCATGCACAAGGCCCTGGGTCTAATCCTCGGCACCAAAAAACAAAACAAATCAGTTTCTGTCAGCTGTATGCCTTATTTTAAAATATAGTGTATTGATAGAAAATTTAATTTATAATGAGGCCAACAGATTAAAAGACAATTGCTTTGTAAAGTATTTTGTGGTTCACAGTTCCCGAAAGGAGAAGACATGCTGCCCGGTGCAGAGCCACATGGGAAATTGCCAGGGCTGGTTGGGAGGTGGAGGGACTGAGGACCAAGGTAGGAGGCTATAATGTGGTTTCCATGGGAAGGAAACCATTGGGAGAAGGGAGAGGGGTTTCAGTTGCTGGTCTGTGTAGGGCACAGGGACTGTCTCCAGTTGCCTGGCACCTGCCCTGGGGTCATTAGGGTAGATGGACAGCTGCCCAGAGTGTGAGAATCCAAGGGAGGAGGCCTTGGGGACTGGGACTGGGACAGGGTGCTTTGCATTTGAAAGAGGGCTGTTGGGGCTGGTTGTTTGCTCTCTTGGAACTGGCAAGCCCTAGGGGAGGCCCTCTCTCTAGGTCAGCAAGACCCCAGAAGTCAAAGCATTTGGAATGCAGAAAATAAAAGACAAAAAACACCACTGCCTGCCTTCTCCCTGCCCTCAGCTGCCAGGGAGGAACCTCTGGGCAACAGGACACCAGGGAAGTGTAGACCCGGCCACACTGGGGGCTGTTCCTATTGGGTTGAGCAGTGGGGAAAGCTGTGTGGTCCAGGGGCCTCCAGGTGGGTGGAGACGGCAGGTTCTGCTCAGGAAGTCTTCAATGAAGACTCAAGAGGGGACGAGCCGCATTGGGAGCAGAAGAGCGGTCCCAGAGCGGGCCGTGAGCTGGCTTGAAAGAGAAGCAGGATTTTGAAACAAGTGCAGCTGTACAAAGGGGACACTCTGAGAAGATGGGATCGGGCACGGGGACCCTCCAAAGAGTGCAGTGGGAGGACTCTGGCCATTGAGGGTTAGGGCCCCTGGCTGGGAGGCCTTCCTCTCATGCCCCCTCTTCCCCTGTCTCCTCCTTCTCTTCTTTTTCTCATCTAAAGCTGTCAACCAGGACCCGGTTATATGTTAATTGACCCAACAGCACCCCCACAGACCCCCCCTGGCATGGTGCATCCTTCTAGACTAGTCCTGAAGGCCCTAGGGTGTCCTGGGTGACATGGGGTCCCACTGTCAAAAGAACTGGGACACCCCTGTTAGATTCTTTCTGACCAGGGGTGGGGGCTGGGGTCCCGCCCTTGGTTACTGGATGTTGGCAGGTGGGGAAGCCGGTGTGGGGCCTTGCTCAGGGGAGGGGGTCTCCTCAAGTGGCGCCTGATGGCGGGAAAATAAAAGCCATGATTTAGAGGCAGCCTCCACTCGACGGGGCTTTCTTAGCCAAAGACGCTCAGCTAATGAACCTCAAGCAGATTCATGGCCGTGTGTGAAGTCGACGGAGTCCTCACTCCGTGGAGACGAGCAGCATAAATCTTTGTTTTTAATGTCTAATGATATGTAAAATATTTAAATTTGCAACTCAGAATTATTAAGCTGCCAAGGTTTTTTTGCCTATTAAAGTGTATTCTTGCCTGAGAATTTATGGGGCACCCTGTGGCCGCCGCCAGCCCCCGTTAGGGGACAGGAGGTATAGATTTGTGGTCTCCTACTGTAAAAAACTTCAGGACCGTCTGACCCTGTAAACTGAAAATTCATGTCTCTCGCCCGGGGACAAATGCATTCTTTGTAAAGGCGGCCCATGGCCAGCCTTGGGCTCATGTTAGTTTATTGTCACTGGTTGATAACGTTTAATGGAAAAGATACAAGAGTGCCAAAGAATTTTAATTATTTTTGTGATAAAGTTATATGTTCGGCCTTGAAAAAGTAGAGATAATGCAGGGATTCATTATTATTCCCAGTGTGTTTAAACAGACGACACAGAATGCAAACAAAAGCAGATGAAATTTGAAAAGTATTATCAATATTGCAGATAGCAGATGCCCTTTCGAATCAGAACAAGCGTATCTTCTATAGCAACTTTATGGTTGAGTAGTTTATTCATTTCTATTAGAAGGTTGTACGTTTCTAAAATATGTAGATGGTATCTAGAAAAACCAACCAACCAGACGGGTCATTCTGCTTGTTTTCCTAAATTTATTATTTCACTTTTGCAGGACCGATCTGAGGGGCATTAACATGGGAGTGGAGTCTTATTGTGTCAAATTCTATCTTGTACATGACCTTTGGCGGGCTGTGCGCTGGCGCCGAGAGAAAATCAGGATGAGCTGTCTGGACCATGGCAGAGTTTGCCTTAGCCTTTATGTGGGGTGTATTTGTGAGGCTGAGTCAGACCCTCCCTACTGGTCGTTAAACTTTCTATATATTCTGTACTCCCTTTGGCCCCCGTCGAAGGGATACAAAATGCAGGAACAAATTTTAAATGCTCCTGATTTCCCTCTCCTTGGGTCTGCCTCCCTAAGCCCAGATGTTCAGAGGCAATTTGGTCTTTGCCTCAATGCATTAAAATGAATCTGAGGTGAGGATGCACCTCAGGGTACGTCACTCACCTAGCATGAGTGAGGCCCTGGATTCTATTCCCAGCACTGCAAATGGAAGTAGAAAATGGATCTGACCTCTAGAGGAAAGGGACCAGCGGGAGGGAAGGGAAAGGGGAAATACTAGGGAATGATATTAGCCAAATTAAGTACATCATTGGTATGTTGGCACACATATGTAACAATGAATCCCCCCCATTATGTACCATTATAATGCACCAATAAAAATATGGAAACAAAGTAAATAACAAAAAAATGGACCTGACCTCTTTCCCTCTTCCCTGGTCCCTTGTTCCAAGGAAATCTGTTCTGGCTGTCTTGGGCAGCTGGGACTTATGCCACTTATTTTGTGAAGTTAGGAGCCATCAGTCCCAAGAAGACCAATTGATCCCGAGGCCTCGCTGAATACCTCTGGGTCCTGGGCAGATCCCTTTTGCCTTACCATCTTGATTTTCCTTTCTGAGAAATGGATTTGTTCTGGCCCCTAGTCAGTGAAGTAACTTGGTACCTCAGCTTCACAGTCAGACAGGGCCTGGGGCAAGCAACCCTGTCTTAGGAGCCCCTATTTCCTCAGCTGTAAATTGGGTTACAGACACCACGGGGGCTTGTCAAGATTAAATGAGGTAATAAATTGGTGTAAAGCTCTCAGCTCTGTGTTTTGTACTTAGTAAGTGCTCAGGAAGAGTGAGCTGTTCTTATTACCATTACTGGTTTTTTGTTTTTACTTTTGTTGTTTTTCTACTGACAGTTCCCTGGAGGCACAGGAACTTGCCCACCCTGCCCCAAATCTCTACTAGACTGGTCCCCACTGTGGCTCCTTCCTGGCCTGGGGTTTCTTTGAGATGGCCTAGAAAAGTGAGAGCAGTGGCTGGGCCTTAGAGGGCAGGACAGACTGTGACCCGCAAAGGTAAAAAATCCCTTGTCCTGGGGCACCTGGAGCTGCAGAAGAAGGCTATGGAGACACTTCAGGTTCAAGACTGTAGAAGTTTCTCTGAGCATGGCTGGGAGCCCTGGTCAGTTTTGAACACAGGGTGACATGAGCTAACTAGTGCTATCAGAAAGCTAAAGCTGGCAGCAAGTGGCTTCTCAGGACAAGGGACTCAGCCAGCATGAGAACATCTATATAAGATGCATGGCATAGGACACAAAGGAAAGCTATGCATGCCAAAGGATCGGTATGGAATATACTGTGTCCTCTGATCGCAGTGCAATAAAATGAAGAGATTAAAAACAAAAGGGTAGCTTAGAAATCTTATGTGTTTGGAAGCTAAATAACACATTTCAAACAGAGATAACAAAATACATTAGGAAAACCTAGGATGGAATAATCTCAAGGATACTACATGTTCAAATGTATGGGATACAAAAAGAGGACTTTGTAGAGGGAAAATCATGCCTTTAGATATGTTTATCAGGAAAGGGGAAGAGTTGACAACCAATAAGTGCCACCTTCAACTCTAAACATTGGAAAGAGGGCTGCAGAACAAAACCAAAGAAGCAGCAAACATACAATAAAGATTAGCAAAGGTGCAGACAGATTCTTTGAAAGCTTTCGTAAGGCAGAGCAAGGTGCTCAAGATGGGGCAGGCAGGAGGTCCCACAGGCCCCTGAGGCTTCAGGCTGTTGGGGAGGAGAGAGGGGACCTGTTTTTCCCAAGCATCTGCCTGGGAGAGTCCTGGTTTCTGCCTGTTGTCCTGCGTATTCATTTATTGGCACCTCCCTCCTTTCACCTTAGAGTGTACTGGTTTGCAAGCCTACTTAAACTTGTGTTGTTCATTCTGACACTGGAAACCACACATGGCTACTGAGATGTAGTCAGTGTAGATTCACATCAGGTTTTGAGAGAAAGAATGTAAACTATCTCACTGACCTCTTTTTACATTGATTTCCAACTAAATAATATTTTGAATAAATTGGGTTAAGTAAAATACGTTATTACAATTATTTCCATCTGTTTTTTTTTTTTTTTTTTTTTTTTTAATGTGGCTACTAGAAAATTAAAATGATCTACCTGGATGCATTTTACTTGAGGACAGTGCTGATTGACAAGTTCACCTTGGCCTTGGCCATGAGCAGTTTCCTGGGTTAGGAGTCTGGTGCAAGGCAAAGATTTGGTGTTTAAATCCAGACTCTAATACAAACTTGTCATATTCAAACTACTATCTCTTTATGTTTCATTTCCCCTTTTTTCACAGTGATAGCACCTATCTTGTAGGATTCGGGGGAAGTTCAACTTAGGTCACTCCCTCAGCACCATGCACTTGGCATTAAGTATTAGCTGCCAGTCATAAAAAAGAGCATAATGCAGATACGCTTCCTTCCCACAGTCCTGGATGCTGTTTTATCGCTTTGGAAGTGACAGTGCATTGAAATGTTTAGTGGCTTGCACATGATCTCAGGGGAGCACAACTAGCCTGCTCATGCACCACACACTGCTGTTACAGGATAAGCACCGAGGGCCACCCCCTGAGCTTCTGTATGCCAGCTGGTCTGGTAGCTAGAGGGACCCTGCTGCTTCTAACCACTCCTTCCTTCTTCCATTCTTTCCTATCCCTGCCTCCTCCTCCCCCAAATCCTCTCTGTTCACCCAGCCCTCACCCTTCTCAGCCCCTGCTGACCCTGACCAGTGAAACAATGCCCTCTCAGCCTCCCCTGCAGACTCAGGAATCCCCAAGGTTGGATCCTAGACCCCTCTTTTCTTTATGTGCTCCCTCAGTGCTCCCAGCTTGGAGCATGTGGCACAGCCCCCTAAGAAGGTTGGCTGGTAGCTTGATAAATATTTCTTGATTCGTTAAGCGAACTCCAGCTTAAACTAAACGTCTTTCTTCCAGACCTTTAGAATGAAGGCCTCGGCCATAGTAAATCAGAGAACTGTGGTATGCAGAAATGCCCTTCGGTGCCCTTGTTGTGCATGGCTGCTGAAGTTGGTCTCCCCAGTTAGATATGCTGGTCTGGGAACTTCCTGGGAGGAGCTTGAGATGACAGCACCTGGTTTCACAGATCACATCACAATGTTCATTTCACTCAGGACCAGCCTGATCAGCCAGTCCTGCTGCAGATTTCTGTCTTTAGACCCCCTCCCCTGCCCTGGTTCCATGTGCAGAGCCTGAGGATCCAGGGCCTGACCAGATGAGACCAAGATGAAGCACTGACAGGGAGCCACTTGAGGCAATGCCCCTGGCCATGGATTCCTGTATCAGTTCTAAGGCATTCTGAATCTGGAGGCTATTCTGGCAACATCTACTGGCTTCCTACAAGAAAGTCTGTAGCCCATCATGCAAGCCAGGACACATGAAGGCCAAGAACTCACACTTAGAGAGAATTTCATAGTTTACAAAATGCTTTATGGTCTTTCACTTAATTATCACATGAGCTCTGCTAAAGAGCAGTATAACTCCCATTTTATAGCTAAGGAAGCCCAGGCAAGGTACTTATATTGGCCAAGAACTCACAGTGGGTTCAGAGAAGATCAGGAACTGGTCCCAGGGAAGGGGTGTCATCAAGTAGGGACTGGTAGCCTGCAGCCTTGAGGTCTGTCCTCCGTGTCCTGCACAGTGACAGGCATCAGGAGCAGGGAGGTTCTCTGGAGCAGTAAGGAGGGAGGCAAGAGCTTGAACTGAGGGGCCGGCAAGAGTTTAAATCCTGGGCTCTCTGGTGCTCAGAACCTGTAAGGCTGTGGACAAGCTCTTCAGCTGTGGGGCTCCATTTCCTCCTGTCGTGTGATGCTAAGCCCCTTCGCCTGTCCAGTGTGAGGGCTTAGATGAGGCAGTGTTTGTCAGCATCCAGCCCAAAACAAGTGCCCGTGCATGGTGAGCCTGAGATGTTGGGGAGTCCCCGATTACAGGCAGTTTACTGAGTGCTGCAGTCTTTCTCCTCCAGCTCCTGCAGGGACTCTGGACCTGTGAGCAGCTTCAAGAGTGATGCTCTCGGCATGGGGCTCAGAAGCCTCCTCCATCAGTTCTCGTCAAAAGGGTTTATCAATGTGCCTAGATGATAGGAGGAATAGAGACCTAATACCAATGAGCCTTGTGGGACCTGGACCTTCATCAGCATCTCTTCTCTCACCCTTCCCTGGGGATTGCATGGCTTCATACTTCCTGTCTGTATGTCCTCTGTTCCTGTCTGCATGCACCAACATGATTGCTAGATCCAGCACATGATGGCACAGAGACAGAGTCCACCATTATTGCCATGGTTAGCTGGTTCAATCCTTTGACCTAGACCCTTTGATTTTGGGGACTTGGCTAGACCCTTTGATTTTGGGGACCTGCATACAACCCTGCTTGTCAGAGGAGCAGAACGTGTGGTTGCTAAGGCCCCGCCATGAATCAGGCAAGAGGGAAATGGCTGGCCTGATGGAGCTGAAGGACAGAGCTGAGATCTATGTGAGCGTGCCCCCCTGCCCTGGTGTGCCCCTAAGAGCCTCACACCAACATATGTCAGGGAGCAACAGGAACGTGGTCATCTTCATGGATATCTCTGTCCCTGGGAAGGAGACATATTTTCCCTGCCTGGCTGTTCCCATCCTCCATGGTTAAAAACCCCAAAATTTCTCCATGGGGACAGGATGAAGGGACCTTCTATAAGTGTCAACAGGAAAAATGTGCTTCTATAAGCTTTTATAAGCTCTGCTCTTCTTTGAAAATGGAGCTTCTTAAAACCATCCCCTATGTGCAGTGATGACGTTAAAAGGCCAAATCATGTCCACAGGTCCCAAGCAGATATAATTAGAATAATTGTCCCGCGTTTAGGTGCCCCTCTTTCTTGGAAGCTCAAAGCACTCTGTGAGCATTATCCAATTAATTCTGGAAATAGCTGGGTGAGTGAGGTGGGGACAGACCTGTCATGCTCTGTTTATGACCAGGGAACTGCAGCACCAAGAGGTTAAGTGACTTGCCTAAGATCCCACGGAGTCAGAAACTGAGCTGAGTTCAGTACTCGGTAGATTAGCATCCTCACCACACACGAGAGGTAGCTCCAGTGGGCAGGTGGAAAGGCCCAGTTTTTATACCAATGGCAGAAATTTCCCACCCAGCCCCTGTGTCAGTTTCCCTCTGGAATCTAATGATATAGCCCCGTCCCTGCACTTTGACTGACTGCCTTTCTCCCTCTGGGCCCAGCTTCCTGTGGACAGTTCTTTGAAGGTACTGAAGTGACTAAACGAAAGTTCCTCTAGCTCATAAGAGTGGTGAGCCAGAGATCTAACCAAGCCAGATAAATTTTATGGGTTGCAGAACAAATTAACTATGAAGAATAACCTCCTTTTTTGAGAAACAATCAACAGAGTCATAATTGTTTAAGTAGCTCTCTTGATGATGTGGTTTTATGAGCTGGCCTCAGCTGAATTATAAACACCCCAATCTACTTGGCAGAGAAGCAGTGGGATCCCCAGAAGTGGTTTTGACCCCAGGTGCCAGGATGGAAGTGGCTTGTGGGACCCCCAGGCCATGCTGTGGACATGGGCCAGTGAGGATGGGAGACCCTGCTGATGGCTTGTGGGAACCCCAAGGCTTGCTGGAAACATGTGGGTAAGGATAGGTGTCTCTGCAGATGGCTTGTAGGACCCTCAGTGTATGTGTGGATAGCAGTTTTGCTAGAAAGTTCTCTCCACACATAGATGGGCACAGAGATGGTGACTAGAAGGATGAAGACACAGGCTCCATGAAAGCTTCTGAGGATGGCGCCCACACCAAAGCCCCAGAGCAGGAATCTCTTTAGGGATGTCATTATCAGCCACAAGGAGGAAATGGCCAGTCCCTACAGGGTGTATCCAGATTCCCTCACCTATCAAAAATTATGGAGTGTTAGGCTCTGGAAAGATGCTAGTGAGACAAAATGAAATAACAAAAACAAACAAACAAAGCTCCAGGTCCCTGCCCTCCTAGGGCTTGCTGTCTCAGGAGGAACCAGACGTTAATCTTTTTAGAATCATGTGGGTAAATGTATTATTTATGTGGTGAATTCCAAGAGGAGAGGGGCCCAAGCAATGTGAATGGCTAATGGAGTTGAGAGTAGGGATGGTGGGAGATGGTGATAGAAGACCCCCGCCCCCGAAGGGTGCTTCCTGTGTAGGCACCTGTGTGTAAACACACAGACATGTGTGCGTCTGCACATGTGTGTATGAGTCTGTGTGTGCATATCAGTACATGTGGAGGGGACAGGAAGGCAGGAAGGTACTCTGGGCATATAGAGCAGTGAGCCAGGCCCCCCAGTAGGAAGAACAGGGAGAAACTATTAAAAGGGGTGGAGGGATGGGGGGATGCCTGAAAAGGAAACCAACATCCAGAGTTCCTTCTTCAAAATCTTTGGTAGTATGAATCACCATAATTAAGGCCATCTATGCTGTCCGTACGGGGTTGTGCAGAGGAGAGTAAAAAAGTTTAATGGGGACAAGCTTAGGAGAGAGTTAAACCCAAATGGTGTGTCCCTCCTCACTAGTCCCTGATAATTATGGCGGTGCCCAGATGAGAGTGCACGCAGCCCTGAGAAGTGGAGGAAGGGTCCACCCCTGAGGTGGGGTTCTCTTGGCTTGAAGCCTGGAGTCCAAGGGAGAGCAGGGAAATTGACCCAGGGAGGTGCCCGTCAACACCATCATACCGTCAGTTCCTCACAGCCTCCCATGTACTATGCTCCATCTTGGCTGGGGCTTCTGGTTGGGGCTCTTTAGTATTTGCCCCAGATCTGTCCCAGCCACAGAGTGAGAGAAAAGTCCCAGGAGAACTGTCAGGGCCCTGCTGCTGAAGTGTGGCCCCTGGGAATTCAGTAGGTGAGCTGTGGGGGCCCTAAGTGTCCTGTGATACTGTCTTCTGGTACCCTACCCCCAATGTCCTGCTAACTGCTTGACTTGTTCATTTCAGGACCCCATGACAATGTAATGAGACAGAGTTGTCTTTCATCAGACCTATTACCCTGTAATCAGCTCACAGCCAGCCCCCGCCCCATTTCTCCCCATCTTCAAGAAGGGTTGGTAGGCCTAAATGCCTCTGAGGCTCAACCCACTTCTGACAGGGCCCAGGGCTCCCCTGGCTGATCCTGTAGGAGGAGGCCTTGGGCTCCTGATGAAGTCCCACAAGTAGGGAGCCTCAGGAAAGGAAGCAGAGTCATTGAAACAGCCCTCTCTGGCCGCCTTCCTATCAGGGAGAAATAGGTGGCCCAGCTCCTCCCTCCCGCCCTGTGATTATACAATAGATTTAAAGTCTCTGATATCCACAAATCTACATCAAAATATATTCTCTAGCCGTAGGGAACGTCTCAGAATTGTTAACCTTCTCCCCAGGTATTGGAGGTAACACACTGTGAGATTAGATGTATATTTTCTTCAAGATACACCACCCATTGAGGGGTTCATATTTACATCTTTTGTTGATATTTTTTATAGATTAAAAGCGCCTCTTTGCTAGGTGATAATTCTGCTAAGTACTGTAATTTGCTGCCATTAATATTTGTCTGAGTCCTAGTTTGCAAAATATATTTGAAACCACGTTAGAAAGTCACATAATTGCTTCTTTGCGAGCTGGGGAAATGAGTGGTTTCTTACCCAGCCTTTATCCTGTTACCCTTGGAGAGGAGGGGTGTTCGCCAGAGTCCTGGGAATGGCTGAGCCCAGGTACCCGGGATTGGGGGCAATGATGCAACCCGGCTGGGCCCAGCAGCACAGCTTCTGGATTTTGCTGTGTGCTGCAGGTCTGCCCTGCTCTGTCCTGAACCACAGTGGGAGGTGAGTTGTGGTGAGCATGCCCCCCATCTCTGGGCCTTAGCCCCTGAGGAGTGGAGAGAGCTTCCTAACGCATGGGGGCAGCTTCCTGGCCTCTCTCAGTGCCTCCTCTGGAGAATGGAGGCATCATTCTCCCAACACGACTCTCCCAAGGGAGTGGGTGAAAGGCCTCTGCTCCGGGATCAAGTGGTTCTCTGCCTGCCACCTATGGGTACTCAACAAACTTTCAGGGAACGCGTGAGTGATACAGCTGGCGGCACAGGCAGGCCTGAGCCCCTGGAAAGTGGAGCTGCAGAGGCCTACAGGGCCAGGAAGCACAGGGGGCGATGGGAGGTGTGAGGCAGGGCCTGCAAAGGTCAGCATGGTGCAGGGTGAGGTCCCAGGTGACCACACGTGCCTCCTGAGCCTCTGGCTTCCAGGCAGCTGGGGACCCTGGCTGTCTCTTGTGTTTTCCAAGCTGCACAGCCACTCTCCAGGCAGCCCCTTGCCAGCAGGTGGGCATCACATCCATGTCCACAGCCATGTCCCTGATAGTTTTCAGGACTGTCCTCCAAAGGCCGCTCGCATGGACTGGGCTTTCAACAATTACCGGTTCAGTGGTAATTCTTTGGGTCCTTCTCTTGCACCTGATGGTGGTGGTCAGCTTGGGCATCTCTAATCAAAAGGGCATTTTGTTTTCCGTTGGTCTGGAAACCTTCCTCTCTGACTTCTCCAGCAGTTGGTCCCAGGGGCGAGGGTCTCACGGAGCAGGCCTGAGCTGTTGCCCCTTAGCAGCCAGCAGGAGCCCTGCATCAGACTCAGCTTACTCACCTATAAAATGGGGATAATTTTAACCTTATCTAATAGAGGTGTTTCTTGTAAGGATTTAAAATGTGACCGTTGATCATTTGGAAGGGCACCTTGAAATAGGAGCACTCAGTGAAGATTATTTGATATTGTTACGTGTATTTATGTGTGTATCTGCAGGTATAGAAGTGTGCACACAAGCCTATGTGAAAGTGTGTGCTCAGTGCATGCCCTTTCACAGGTGTGTGTGTGCGTGTGTGTGCGCATGCATGGTGTGCAAGTCTGTGTGCAGAAGGGTTGCCATGTCTGTATGTGCTCTAGCTAGACCCCCTTTCCTCCAGGGTGCCCACCTGCCTGCATGGTCTCCTATCTGCCACATCCCCCACTCTCTCATCTCATTACCCTCCTGCCCTCAGCTTCTGCTGCGGCCTCCTGACCTCTCTGACTGCCCCTCCCTTGTGGCCACCTCTCTTCATTGCTGTCCTCACCATCAGTTCCATTCAGGTTTGTGCCCACGCCCTCTCTGCCCACGCTTGCTTAGTCTTAGCTTGGCTAACTCCCATGCATGTATGGGTTCTAATTGAGATGCCTCCTCCTCTGGACCTGCCTCGGTCTCCCAAGCTGCCATGTCACCCCTACCTGTGGGGCTCTTCCACATGGTATATCTAGCTTCCTGCTCACCTGTGGAGGACACTGAGAGTTTAGGAACCATGTCTCTGGGGCATGAGCCCACCGTGGACTGAGCCCATTTTGGCCACATAGCCCTGAGATCCCCAGGGGTCTTAGACTTTCAATTTCCTTGCCAAGATCTAGGGAGGCCATGTGGGAATGGGAGCTCCCTGCTGGATCATTGAGTGTCTGTTTACACTCCAGCAAGGTCAGGAACAAAGGGGCTTCTGGGGTAAATTCAGTTAGTTTACTGGTTCTGGCCTGCTAGACTGTTAGACTCAAAACTGGCTAGGGTAGATGTCCAATAAGTGAGAGGCCCCTCTATCCTGGGATGGACACTGGGCAAGGCATGGCAAAGCATGGCTGTAGGGTCCCGCTCCTCTGAGCTGGGAGCCCACAGCCTGCCGCCACCAAACTGGGACTCTTGGGTCCCCTGTGTCCCATACTACCATGGCCAGGCTCCTGGCTCCTCGCATGTTCTGGTCTGCTGAGACCTTTCCTGTTCAAGATGGACTCAGCTCCACCTCAGATTCCCACAAGGCGGGCAGGGTGCCCAGGGGAGCCCTACTTGATTGAAAAGGAATTTAAGGTTCCTGGGCTTTGAGCCTCTGAGGCCAAATCTGCTTGCTTCTAGGAACCACAAGAGATAACGCAGTCACTCAGGTCCTAAGAAAAACTCAAAGTAGGATAACTGGGATCCTGGAGCTATGTGGGGTGGGAAGTTTTGTCCCACATGGTTTGCACAGAAAATCCTGATGCAGACTGAGCTTCTGCAAGGGGCTTCTCTGTGCACACCTGCTGTCCTTGCTGTGGCCACGCAGGGCACAGACTAACCTCTTACCCATGGACTGAGGAGTCCAGTGTGCCCTGTAGGCACAGTGCAGATACCCTTGTGACAGCCTGTTCTGAAGCTCAAGAGGGTGGGAAACTGGGCTGCCTGCTGTGGTGGGGGAGACCTGGGTCATCTCCCACACCATTCGCTAAGTAGAGTGGAGCCTCCAGTGTGTGTACAGGCTGCCGGATGCTTTGCCTGGGCCCTCTACTCACCCATGAGGGTGAAGGGGCTGGACTTCTGAGCTGGGTTCCTGTCTGCAGATTAGCAAGGTTCTAGCACCAGCTTTGCAAAAGTGTGGAGACTATCAGAAGAGAAGAGGGTTCTGTTTGGGATTTTGCAGAAACAAAGCCTAAGAAGGCTCTGTGTGCACGTGGTGTGTTCTGGAGTAAGCACAGGAGGGAAGAGGAAATTGAGGAAGTGAAGGGAAGGCATTCGTCAGCGTGTTCAGCAGCTTAAACTCACATCAGGGGTACTTGGAGCTCAGTCTATTGGGACCTCCAGGAGACAGCAGAGTGCTAATATGCAGTTCCTCTCTCTACTGGTTGAGGGCTGCCTGGCAATGTGAACCCTTGGGTACTTGTGGTTCCTTCCACCTGCCTCCAGAGCATCATCTGGGTCTAGCAGAGAGTCACAGGCAGTGGTGGTAGGAAACTGTGCACACTGGGGAGGCAGAATGTTGAGGGACTATGGATGGGAAGTGCATCGATGGTCTAGGAATAGCCTGGCGGGAATTTTATGCCTAATAAAGTCTTGCTTCTAGTCTTATTTCTCTTGGGGAGGGCCTCTGTAATGGTCACGTCTTTCTATTATTTCATAAATAGATGAAAAGCTGGGACTGGTACTTGGACTCCTGCTTTCTCAAAAGACATACATATGACTGGGTGCTGTGCCATATGTCTGTAATCCCAGCAGCCCTAGAGGCTGAGGCAGGAGGATGGCAAGTTCAAGGCCAACCTCCGCAACTCAGTGACGGCCTAAGCAACTTAGCGAGACCCTGTCTCAAAATTAAAAAAATAAAAATAAAAAAAGGGCTGGGGGGTCAATCCCCAGTACCAAACATAAATAGAAAAATAAATAAATAAATAATAAATGAATGAATGAATGAATGAATAAAAAATGAGGTCCAGAGAGAGGCCATGCCCAAGGTCATGCCTACACCTTAGTGGTAGGATCAATGTGGTTTTTTCCCAGGGTCATCCTCGAGTGTTTGCCTGTTTAGCAAGTTTACAGAATACTTCCTCTGCCTGGGGCACTCTGCATACTTCATCCTGTCAAATCCTCACCATGATGCAGGAGATAGGAAAGACAATCCCCATTTCACAGACAGGAAAACTGAGGCCTGCAAGGAGCAAATGAATGGCCAAGCTCACACGTGATAGTAAGTGCAAACCCTAATGCAGACTTTAATCTGTAGCAGCAAAGATAACGGGGATCATTTTGGGAACAGAAAGCTCAGTAGTTTCAGAGATGAATATGTTTTTTGAGAGGAATAAAACCTCAGGCCAAAACGAAGCCTTGAATCCCTTGGAAACACACGGGTCAGGAGCTTCCAAGAACTCAGAGCAAGCTCAGTAGACGGGGGCTTGTGGCCTCCAGAGTGGGCACAGGAGCAGCAGGGGCTGCAGAGAGAGGCTCCTGGGGGTGAGGAGGAGGAGAACAGGGACTCAGTGTACGTACGTGCTACCAGCCCATGGGCTGCCGCTCTTGGAGTCATGTGCTGGGGGACAAGGATTTGGACGCAGATTTGCTCCATGACTTCTAGAGGAGAGAGACAGTCTCCTTCACTTGCCCCAAATCGCGCAAACTCTGGGCTGCATCCACATGTTATTGGGGCACCCTTCCTCTCTTGTCACAGACTTGGAGAGATTCCCTGGATGCTCCTCAAACCAACCACATTCTGAGTACCAGTTACATTCTTTTTCCTTTCAACACCTCACCCTGATCCATGAATTTCTCACAGACCTTGGAAAGGAACTTCAGCCCAAATGGAGGGTTTTTCTACTAGAACCATTCAGTTGGGAGCTTGGGGACCTTGGAGGAATCCATTACCCATGGAAACGGCCTCTGGAACTTCAGCTGGACTTTCAATGACTTAGGAATTTTAGATCCACACCCAAATGGCAAACAGGGTGGGATAGTGCATGGGTCAATGTCCCAGGAGGAGAAGTGGCAGATTCTGTCCTTCAGGTCCTTGTGGCTACGGGAAGCAAGATGGGCAGCATGAGAAGTGTACAGAAGCATGACATCTCTCTCCAGTGGGAAGTCTGTTCTCTCCAACCTGGTCATGCCAGGATTTCCAGGATATCCAGAAAAAGTGGGACTAAACTGTTGTCTGCTGCATAGTCAAGAGCCTCTGTGGTCCTCCGTGACCACCTGACTGTGCCAGTCAGCTTTCCATCACTGTGACAAAATGCCTGGATTGGTCAACCAATAAGGAAGAAAGGTTTATTTTGGCTTACAATTTCAAAGGTTTTATTCCTTGGTTGCCTTTGGACCTGGAGTGATGTGGGACATCATGGCAGAGAGCATGTGGTAGAGGAGGCAGCTCACCCCATGGCAACTGAGAAGCAAAAAGAGAAAGAGGAAGGGGCTAGGAATGGGCTTCCAGAGCACCTACCCAGTGATGTAGCTTCCTTCCAGTAGAGCCTCGTCTTCAAGGTTGCACCACCTCTCAATAGCACCACAGCCTGGGGACTACACCTTCAACGCATGGCTTTGGGGACACTTACCCACAATGTAGCTCTGGTCTCACCCCAGCAGCAGATCTACAACTTGACTCTGCCTCCTTATCCTTTAGATTACCTGTCTGCAACAAGAAAAGACTAGCATGTCTGCCTTGTCCTTTGATTGCTGGGCCACCTGACACGGACAGTTTCATATTTCCAAACTCTCGTCCATCCTCTGCTCTTGGATCTGTTGTCTTTTCACCAGTTGCCCATTATTTGTCACTTTTAGCACACCTTTTATCATTAGATTCCACCTGGCACCATGCTATGATCACTGCAAGGATTTGGTACACTTTTTGTCCTCATCTTAGTTGACCTCTTAGCAATATGCAACGTGAATGCTTTTGTATTTGAAATATCTGCCTTTCTGGGTCTCCATGATCCTCAGTCTTGTTTTTCTTTAATCTTTCTTCCTACTCATTCTTGGTCTCCTCATGGACTCTAAATGCTGGCATTTGTCAGCTTTATTCTGAGACCTTCTTTTTCATTCCTCTTTCTCCCTGGATGATCCCACCTAATCCTGTGACTTTAAAAACGCACCTTATCAATTAGCAATTGCTGTAATATTGCTGCATAACAAACTTTCCCACACCTCAGGGTTTGGACAGCAGCAAGCACGTGATTCCTGTCTGTGCCTCTGTGGGTTGACTGGAGTAGTTGGGCGCCATGTGCCAGATTCTGGGTCTCAGCTACATGGGCATGGTCTTCTCACCACTATTGGTCAGGGTTCTCCAGCAGAACAGGACCAGTAGAGTACATATGTAGAAAGGTAGAAGGAGCTTCATTATGATGGATTGGTGCAGGTGATTATAGAGATTGGGAAGTCCCATGTCTGTCATGAGGCTAGTTAGAGTCCAGGAAAGCTAGTGATATAACTGCAGATCAAGATTGAAGGCCTGAGAATCAGAGGAGGCAATGGTATAAGAGCCAGTCTGAGTCTAAAAGCTCGCTAACCAGGAGTACCAATGTCAAAGGGCAGGAGAAGATGGATGTCCCAGCTCAAGAAGAGAGAGGGCAAATTCACATTGGATGATGATCACTCACATTGATGAAGGCCATCTTTACTCATTCTACTGACTCAAATGCTAATCTCTTCTAGCATTTGACACACCCAGGAATAATGTTTTACTAGCTATGTGTGCATCCCTTAGCACAGTCGGGTTGGCATCACAAATTAACCATTAAATGGCAAAGCTGGAGCTCAAGAGAGCAAGACGTTTCAAACTTCTGCCTCCGTTGTGTTTGCTACCACCTCATTGGGGTGTTTTGGGTTGACCCCTCAGTGGTCAGAGGAGCTATGCTTAGCCCACTGTGGCTGGGTCAAAGTTGTGGATGGGTGATTCTTTTATAGGAGTGTGAGGAATTGAGACCAATAATTCCACCTAGCCCATTCATAATGACAAGTCCCAAATGTGTTTTTAAGCCAGTTCTCTGTCCCAAGTTTCAGATTCATGTTCCATATCCCTTTGACTTCTCTATTTTCCCTCCTGATAACTATGGGAGACAATTACTCAGATGTTCTATGCCCCATCTTTAAGACTTGGTTTTCCTGTCTATTAAATGAGCAGGTTGATTCAAATGAACTACAATTCTGAGAGTGGGTATGAGGGATGGGGTCTTATATCACCTTTGACTTTTTTTGCATTTGTCTCCCATTTTGCATTTAAAGATGGCTGCAAACATGAATGTTTAGCCAAGCCAATTTTGGGTGATTCTAGAACCTTCTATTGACCTCGTCCAATATGTCTGATCCTGGCTTTCACTGAGCTCCCTTGGACCCTGTGCAAAAGGTCAACTGGACCATGCAGAGTGAGTGGATGCTGACTTCCCAGGTTGTGAGTGGAAGGAAGGACCTTCTCAGTGGCTGTAAATTAGCCCCCAAGTCCATCTTCAAGTTCAGAGGCACAACTGGTGTATGATCCTGCAGTTTCAGGTCTACCAAGATGAAAAATACTGTGGTCCAGGGGCACCATGTCCCAGGCAGGCCACCCTGCATCCCAAAAAAACCTCCCTCGAGTCCTGCACCCCCCCAAACAAAAGCTGCATCTGACTCCTCAGCCCTTGTGCACATCTGCATTATTAGCAATGCTAATACCATTCTGCAATGATAAATAATTAAACAATTATGGTCATGAATCAATAAGTTTAGCACATTTTTTCATCAGCAAATTGTACTGTATAAACAAGAAATATAAATTACCAAGTCTAATTTCCCCCTAAAATTATAAGCATTTTATATCTAATAATTAAAAAAGTATTAGAATTCAATGTAGGATAGTTAGAACTTTAAAGAATTTTCAGTTTCCACCAAACACCATTAAATTGTCATGTTTTATGTCTCTGAATCTGATTAACATTTTGAGATCTGGCCTCAGAAATCTTTCTTTGTTAATGCCTAGAGAAGCCCCCTCCAGGTTCCTGCTTCTCCCTATCCTCACAGACGCTGAATCCGCTGGGCTCCAGCTTCCGAGGCTCTGAATCTGTGGGTCCAGCTGGAAAGCAGGGATTCATAGGGATTCTGCATTGCAACAACAACAACAAAAAGGATTTCAAATGGATCGAAAGCCCAGGTTACAACTTCATGGTTTGTAGGCTCAGTCCAGCACAACCCCGCCTCCAGTCTTCTGTTTGATCTTGGCAATTGTTTTTTTTCTATGTTTGTTTTTCCTTGTTTGCTTTGTTTTTTGTTTAGATTTCCAAGATTTAATAAAATAAACTAGTAGAAGTAGCAAAACTGGGTTCACAGTCCTCCAGGGCCCCAATCTTGTCCATTGCCGTGGCTGCCCCATCTCAATGGAGTGTACACCATCCAGGTTGCCAGGGTCCCCACCATGCTCTGCAGTCTCTCCAGCGCTGCGGGTGAGGGCACCAATGATTGCCTCAGGGGGCCACATGATCTTTCTTGTCCCTGGTCCCATCTCTCATTTCTGTCACCTGATTGGCCTTATAGACAACTGAGTGTGCAAATCCAACTTACGGATCAGAATTGGATGCCCCTTCTACTCTATGCATATAAGATCAGAATCACTAAGGTTCCAAACCCCAGGACATTTTACAGGCGGAAAATCTGAGTGCCAGAGCGGGAAATGGTTAAATGTCAAGGTCAAGTTCACCCCAAGGTCAACTGCTGCCATTGCTGGTCATGCTGCAGACTGCCCACCTCCAGCCCTCAACGGTCTCCCACATTCCCAGGATTCCTGCTGCCTCAGAACCCAAACACTTCCACATGCTCTCTTTGTGGTCCTTCCCTTACCTGTGCCTCTCTCCTAGGTCCCTAGAATAGTGTGACAGGCTCCAAGATTCTCTTTCTTTTACTTATTACCAAATGAAACTCAACGAAAAGAACAAGATGAAAGAAGTTTCCCATCCTCCCCCCATCCCTTTTCAGCTATTCTGAGTCCAGTGTTTGGGGAAAACCATCTCATTGATTTAATTAATGGCTGGCCCAGGCCTTCTGCAGCCACCCTAGGGAGGCAAGGGTGCCACTGTTCACCCAGGTTCTGAGCCTGAATGCTGGGCATCCTGGTCACTTCCCTCCTATCCCCTCATCCCACACACCCAAGCACTCCCCGGGCCCTTCTGACTCTACTTACTTAGTCCTCCAGGTTCCAGCCCCCACCCCAACCCAGCCTCTCCGCTCCTTCAGGGCTGTGGCCACAGCACCCCCACACTGGACTTTCTGCTTCCAGATTCTTAACTGCTTTGGAAACATTTTCAACACAGCTGAAGAGTGAGGTTTCTAAACTGTGGATCTGATAAGGTAATCCCCATCCCAGCTTAACATACTTAATGAATCCGTTGCCCTCAGGATGAAGTCCAAGTTCCTGAACTTGGTGTTTTAGTTGATGTATGTCGAGAGGCAGGGGCAAGTTAGCTCAAGCACAGGGTGAGGGATTCCCAGGATAAAGCTTCCAGAGAACCCAAAGAGAAAGTGGATAAGTGGCCAGCACAGGAAGACCAGGGCATCTGTGCTGTACTCTTCTCTGTCCTGTGGGTCCCCTGCCTGCCCTTTCTCCTGGGTCCTCCTCTTCCTTCATGGTCAAGTTCGCCTCCCTATCCCAGGATGTGTTGTGGCTCCTCCCTGCCCACTGACCTGTGTGATGGGGGTAGGTCCTGGTCCCTCCCATGTGCCCACAGAGTTTAGTGCAATGGCCACAGATTCTGGTTACTCAGGGGTGGAGGGTACTGAGAGACTCTGAAGCCACTCTCCCTCATGTACCCACCCACAGTCCCTATAAGGAAAGCAGGTCAGATGCACAGGTGAGCAAAATCCCAGGCTCCTGAAGTGTTAAGTATATCCACACAAGTATGGGAGGAGTGCAGACTGTAGAGGGCAGGGAATTTCTACTTCCTATAAGTGCCCTCAGGCTGAGACTGGGACTCATGGACTTGGTCCCTGATGGACCTCAAACACCTTCCTTCCCTCAGGGCTGATCTGTCTTCATGTGCCTGTCCACACCCTTCTTGCATGCAGAGACATTTCAGCCTGCCACTGCACTGGGTTCTCCCAGATCCTCCCCACTAACTCCAAATCTAAAGTGAGACTTGGTAGACAACATTCTGTTACTAAACTCGGGTTCTTTGTGGATCTGTTTTCTTACTTTTCAGACTTGTGCTAGGCACCTAACAGGGGCTCAAAATTGACCTTGTGATTAGAAAAAGAATGAAGTTGTGCAGGATGACATGTTAGAACCTATGAAGTGGATGCATGCAAACAGGTATATTATCGGAGTCCAGCCTGGAGGGCCCGTGCTGGGAGCAAGACTCTGAAGGCCCTTCAGGGGTCAGATTTGGGCCTCCATGGAATATGTGGGTTAAGGAATCACTGTACCCAGGGCTTTTATTGCAGTGTGTCAATTATTAGTCATTGAAGGGCATCCCTCTTAATGGACTGAAAATGTTAAAGAGGACAGCAACCATCAGTTAAATAAATAAACCTCTTGGTTAAAACAGATTGATTAGTTGCCCCCCAAAATCTGCTAAGCAATCACCTGCCAAAAGAAATTGCCTGGGGCCTGGACCCCTGCCAGATGTCAACACTATGTCAGGGACCAAGAGGAACACTAGGGGCACTGTGTGTGGGGGTGGGGTTGGGGGAGGCATTGCAGGTGGAGAGTGGTTGTTCAATTTCTGTTGGAATGCAGAGCCTGAGGCCAAGGCCTGAGGGCAGGTAGCTTACTGGGGACACCATCCCAGTGAGTGGGGGCAGGAAGGAGGTGGAGCCAGTGCAAGGAGGAAGTATCAAGTTGACCATCAGTAGGGGCTGCTGGCGCGTGACCTTGCGGGACTTTCTAAGGAGTAGTATAAATTGCACTACTCAAGCATCCACCTGGGGAAAGGAAACAGGAACTCATTTACCCATCACTGTCCTCATGGCCTGGGGAGGATCTGACAGTGGGGGCTCCACTCGCTACATGCTCAGGCTGTTCACGTGTGTTCTGTGAGAGGCGTGCTGGGTGGGCCCCCTGTGCCTGGCCCAGGAGAGGGGTCCACACAGGGGAATGAGGGGACACATTCCAGCAAGAACGGGAGGCAGAAGCTGCTGCCCCTGGGGGGTCCAGGAGATTCTTGATGAAGTGCTTCTGAGTGCTTGCATTTCTGGCAGGACCCCCCAGCAGAAACGGGTCACAGCACGCCCAGGGTACCTGGCTTTTCTGGGGTCAGAGCCCTTCTCGCCCTGAGTTGAGGCTGGTGCTAGAGAGCCAGGGCATCCGTTGAAGGTGTGGGTGAAGAGGCCACCTAGGGTGCCCCTCTGTCCAGGTGTGCCCCTGCATGTGTTCTGCTCTTTGGTCTTGCTGCTTCTCCACCTCCGTTTGTCTCTGCGGGTGGAAGTCTCAGGGCCGTGGGTGCCAACACCAGTATGCCGGGGCTCCAGATTTTGTTTCACTTGGTGGCTCTTAGCAACATGTTTCTTGCATTCTGCTCATTCTGTTTCACATTTCACACTTCCTCAGGCTGAGAGATCCATCCATCTAGTGCAAACGCTTCTGACAAGGCTGAGGCGGAGGAGACCCCTGCTGGGCCCAACCAGGGCTTGCTGGGGGTGGGCTGCTCACTGGTCAGGACAACTTGCAGACGTCCCTGCTCCCACCTCTCTCTCTTTCCTGGCCTTGTAAGTCCCTCTCAGAGCTAGCTAATGCCCTGACTGCTGCTTCTTTCTCTTCCTTTCCTTTTAGTCTCTGAGCATCCCTTGGGGTGGTCCAGATCTAGTACCATCTACCTTCTCCCCCTGACACCACTTGAATCAAAACCCATGTCCCCAAACAAGCCTGACTTTTATGCCGCAGAAGCAATTTTTTAAAGTTTTCAACTTTTAAGGTCTCTTATCACTTAAAAATAACTCTCCTAATTTCCTGTTTCTCTATATATTTATATTGATTTCTATTTAAATTATTTGCATAGGTCTTTTTCCCCTTCTTTTGAAACACTGGATTAATCTGAACCTCTAGATTTTTGTGCATGTATCTATGTCTCTATTATCTATCTATATTTAAAATTTTAAATCTATAATAACATTCAGAATTAGCTCACAAAACTGGATTACACAAAGCCAGCAGGTTTAAAAATATTTCAAAGATGTTGCTTTCATGCTTCAAATCCTTGAAAAGCCAAATACATTCACTTCTGAAACTAAGTCTTGGGTTTTGCTGGAAAAAAAAAAATAAGAAAAGTGTTTAATAGCACATATGGCATAATTTTATTTGACATCTGTTTTGTAACAAACAATATTTAGCTCACTTATTTGCTGAATGATACAGTACACAGTGCAAACAAAAAGTCCAATGAACAGTTTTTACAGAGTTTGTAATATATCAATATTTATTGCAAAAGAATGCAAAACTTAAACATTTAAGTGTGTTATTGATTGTAATATGCAAAACATTGATTACTGTATGTTGTCATTGCAAAAAAAAAAAAGTGTACTAAATGCCTGCTGGGTATGAAAATGAGGTGCATTTCAGCAAGAGGCTCTAGCTTGCTCCCCTTGGTGACATTTAGTCTTAGGCCTGCTCCCCCCTCGTTTGTGTCATCCTATCGAAGACAGCTGTCAATACATTTAGGATGCTTTAGCTCATAACAGCAAAAATGGTGAGACTATTGGCTTAATTGCAAGGAGTGATTGATTTTAATGGAAACAACATTTAAAAACTCAGAATGCACTTTCTGCTGGCAGTGCTAACAGAACGCGCTAATGAATTGAAGCCTCACACATAAATGCATAGTACTTACGGCAAAGATTAGCAGAGGACAATGATGGTTGATGCATTAATTTCGTTAACTCCAAAATTGAAATAAATTATTTGTTTATGTAATTGGACAATAGGAACCTGGACAGAAATAGAATCAGGTTATCACCTGGTGAATGAAGCGAATGCTAAAATGCTTGTTGGTGGAGCCGCAAGCAGGACACTGATGTTGTTTTTGTTATTGTCATTATTATTGGAAAAATAATATCGGAAATAATGTCTAAGCAGATAATTCTTCAAGTGGTGGGCAGGCAGAAATGACTAGGACTCCCTGTTCTGTTTAGGTTCTGCGTGGTCCTCAAGTGGACGTCAATAAAATAACAAATGCAACCTAGGAGAGTTTGGACTGGAGCATGCCCATAAGCCCCCAAAACAAGGCTCAGAAGAAAGGAACCGCCCCAACCAAGAATGTTACAGATTTGATCACTCCGACGGGCTTTTCTGACTTCCAAAAGAATAATTATAATAATGATGACAAAACCAACAGCTGATATTTGCTGAGCACCTCTGTGTTCCAAATCCCACCTAAGAACTTACCGTGCATCACGTTCTATTATTTATCCTTGCAACCTGGTCCTGGAAAGGTTCTCTGGCTTCAGAGGGCTCTTATTTTGATCCCACTGGGCCTCTCAGCACTTTGAAAAAGCCATGGCTTGTATCTTCCATTTTGCAATAGATTTTCATTGGCACTTGGTGTTACTCTGAGTGCTGAGGTTGGGTAAGGAGAAGGGTGGGGAGACGAAATTCCTGCCCTCTGCTTGCTAGTGGGCAAGGTCATTCAGGAACCTAAATTTATATATGGGGCAGCAGTAGGTTTCCTTAGCAGCTTTGGGGGGAGGTAGAAGGACTGGAAAGAGCCGCTTGCAGGGATTTGAGGTTAGGGCAGCACCTCCTACTCCTGGTTGACCTTGGGGGTGGGATGGTCCTCATTGTCCTACAACTTCCCCTTCAGCAGGGCATCTTTCTAGAGCTGATAGTGCAGAGCATCCTGGTCTTCCTCTGGCCTTCCATGTTTTCTGTAATTTCCCCACCTCTGCTCCCAGCTGCTGGCCCAGGAGATGGATTCTCAGTCCACCTGGCTACCTCTATCTTGGGTGGGCTTCATCACATTTACTTTTAAAACTTTAATCCTCAATCCCCGCATTTTGGGGGAGGGTTCCTGGGGTTTGAAACCAGGGATGCTCTACCACAGTGTTATATCCCAAGCTCTTTTTATTTTTTATTTTGAGACAGGGCCTCATTAAGTTGCCCAGCCTGGCCTTGGACTTGGGATCTGCTTGCCTCAGCCTCCTGAGTTGCTGGGATTACAGGTATGGGCACCATGCCTGGCTCTTCTTTGTTTGTTTGCTTGCATTGTTGGGGGGATCAAATCCAGATCAGTCCCCCCATTTTAAAAAGGAGGATTAAATATGATAATACATGGAAAAGCCTATATAGTGCCTGGCACAGAGTAAGCATTAGAAAATACCAGGTTTTTTAAAATTCATATGGTTCTTGTTGTTACTGATGTAGGTTCCTGTGAGCCCTTGACATTGTTTTAAGTGCTGACTCTCAGCTTCCCAGTTTATAGATAAAACCATGATAGCCTCTATCTTATATCACATAGGGATCATCAAATTGGGGTGCTTTATGAGCACAGTTTTGCATAGTGGCTACTACAGAGCAAACACCCAAATGTTAGGCAAGAGTAACGGTGATGCTGGATCTTCTGATATTTGAAAAGGCAGACCTGGGTCCATGCAGAAACAAAGAATTAATTTCAGTGGTGAAGGGCCTTAAGCTTTGGGGTCTGCCCTGTCAGTGATGGTAGGTGGGAGATACAAGAAGACAGGATCACCTTCCTTCATGGGAGAAGATTCTAGCAGATGTTGTGACTGTAACAATCGGCATCAATGACTTGGAGCTGAAACCTGACTCACCGGGTAATGAGGGAGACCTCCAAGCAGCCTAGCCCACCAACCCCCTTCCTCCTCAGTCCTCAGCAGCAATTAGATGCTGTAAAGGAAACAGAAAGCAGAGACGAACAATATATGTCACAAGGAAATAAGAACATTGCACAACTAGAATAAATAATAATATTTTTTTCTGGCTTTAATGAAACTCTATAGATATAAAAAGCTGGAGAAAGGGGATTTTTTTTTTTTTTTACAGACCTTAATTATAGCAGGGTTGTTAGTAAATTTACTGAATTGCAAATGTAAAATATTCTGATGGCCTGAGTAAAACCACATATTTAAGCCTTCTAAATGAACATTTCTGTTTTTTGAGTAATTTGTACCATCTGTGTCAAAATTCTGAGTCTAAAAAAAAAAGCAGTGGAACAAATGTTGGTTCCATAAAACAGTCCTAGTTCATTGTTGAAATTGTCACACATTAACATTGCAGGCCATCTGGGAAGACAAAAGCCTCTAACCAGATTGCGGAGATGATTTTATTGGTCTGGTATTAATCAGGATGTGGCATAATATTTAAGCAGAAAGGAGAGATGAGGTGAAGTGGGGCCCTTCGTCCGCCCCAACTGTGTGCCACTTGTACCATAACCCCCTTAACGCTAGGGCGTGGGGTATTTTTTTAAAAGCCGGTTTCATCATCAGAAAATGTAAATAAAAGGCAAGGTAATGTTTCCGGTTTGAAAACAGGCACACAAAGCACAGGAACTTCATGGATTCAGGCGACTGGCTCTCTGAGAGGGAAAGCTTGTCTTCAGCAGGGTTCAGAGCCCTGCTGAAAGGACACGGAGTGGAATTTCCCTTCATCTCAAAGAGTTCTGACATGGATCGCGCGTAAGACCCCACGCCTGGGGTGGCCAGCTGCTCTGCACCCTCCAGCCTAGCCAGGCTGCCCAGAGACTGGCTGCTGCTGGGACTCGCCCATCCCTGCACCTTGGGTCCCTTGCCCTGAGGCTGGGATCCCTGGGCATCTTGAGATCTCAAGCCTCCATCCTGCGGCATCTTGGCTCCTGTCTAGACTGTGTTCCCATTGGCTGGAGAGCAGAGGGTTCCCTGGAATATCTAGGAAGGTCACTTTAGTATTCACAGCGGAGCGACAGAGGGACAGAAATGACAGTTTAGAACTTGCTGGGCTTCCTCTGGCAGGAGGTGGGCACATGTCTCAGGGAGAATGTGCAACGTGAGTTGAGAATCTGATGTTCCTCCAGGGGGTACCGCTTCCTACATCCCTCTCACAGTGTGAGCATCTCACAGAGCCCAGAGACATGCCGGTGTTTGAATTAATATGTTAGAGACATTTTTCATATTACACATCCCTAAATGCAAGCCACCAACTTCATCAGGTGCTTCATGGAAGGAACAGTGATCTGTCCCAAATGCTGGCTTGTGCTGAGTTCACAGAGGGATGGCAAGTCAGTCTCCTGGGTCTTCTTAAGAATTTTCAGGGGAAACGACTTGGTGCTAATTTTACCTTATGCACTAGGAGTGTCCAACCCCCACATACCGTGACTCTGTGTGACTGAGGACTTTGGTGGGGTGTCTGGGATGGTGCTGGACATGGTAGGAAGACATTTGCCTGTGGTCTGCTGGGGAGTCTCCAGTGGCAGTGCCCAAGCCTGCCCACCTGCCTCAGGTCTGCCTGGAGGGGACACTGCCCCACTGAGGGTAGCTTTGCAGGGCTAGGGAGAACACAGAAGGGCTGGCTCCCTGTGCAGCTCTTTGTCCTTTGTTTCCTGTCCTTCAGAAGGTCAGGAATGCTTCCAGACTGGTCACATCCACCTCTGCTCCACATTCCATTTTTTCTTCTTTCTCTCTTTCTTTCCATCTTTCTTTTGAACTATTGTTTTAGAGAAAAGGGAGCCGTCTGGTTAACGGGGAATGGGGTCCAATTTTTAGGAAAAACTTAACTGAAACACTGAAGAGAAGATCAACAGGGCATGCAAGGTCCCCAGAGCTCAAATTCTTAGGGAAGGATCATGATGTTTGCAGGATGAATTAAAAGGGTGTCTCTTAAAAATAGGAACAGAGGACACTATCCTGCTGTGTCAAAACCTTCAGTGGCTCTTACCTGTTCCTGAGAGGAGAGAATCCCCATGAGGCCCTGTGAGTTCTGCCCCTTGCCCTCTGTGCTCCTGCAGAAGGTGCCCTTCCTCCCCTCCCTTTACCTCCCCAGGGTCTTTGCTTCTGCCACTCTCTGCCTGCAGGGCCCTTTCGTGAGACCCCAGTTGGCCTGATCAATTCCTTTCTTCCTTCAATGCCAACTCAGGCGGGGCTTCTTGGGCTGCTCTCCTTGGGTCTTATGGCGTCCCACATTTCTCCACAGCACATGGGACTGTTTTAATTAAATAGTTTATTGTGTAGTTGATGTTCGTACCCTCCTAGCTCAGCCCAAGAAGATCCCCTATTTTCCCAATGAAATAATGAGAATGGTTTTGGGGGATCCTCTTGCATGCATAAACTTCTAAGGACACAGTCAAAATAGTCCAAGTAGAACAGTTATTAGATATGATGTAATACAGATTTGAGATCACTTATTATACAACACAGTACATTCATTAGGAATCCTTTTTCACTCTCCCTTGACACAGGTCCCTTGCACTCAAACTCTTGCATGTACCTGAATTCCACTGCTTTTGCTGCCGGGGAGCTATTTTCTCTGGCCCCTGCCTTTAGTAGTCTGTGGGGTGCAGAGCCATTTGAATCCATGAAAGATGTTGTCAAGAAATGTATCCAAAGCCATGAGCACCATTTGCCATCCGTGTTCTCCATAAAATAACCACTTACGGGATTGCTTTTTTATGTGATCCTTAAAAGGCTGCTTCCCAATGACATCAGCACCTGCAATTTTGAGATCACACCCTCCTCCCCAGGAATAATTATTATTGTTCCATTTATTTTATTTGACTTTTTTTTCCCTACCAATTCCATCAGGTGACCTCTATAAGTATCCAAAATTAGCATCGATTGAGGGCTTGCAGGACTAATATGTCGTTTCCTTCAAGTTCATGCTGAAAGTAATTAAGAACAGAGCTGGTAATATGATAAAGTTTGCAAAGATGCAAGCACATGGCATTATCCTGAATTTTAAAGGACTTTTTTAGGAAAACTCCAAACTTATTTTCTGGTGTTAATGGTCATTCTTTATCATCCCTTCCTTAGATGGTAAGTGACACTCAGTCTTGGTCATTGTTGAATCCCAGAACCTCACAGGGAACCCAGCATTTTAGGGCTTAAAACCATTTTTGTCATAAAGGCATGAATTGAATGCAAAATGTCTTGGAGAAGGGACAGGGAAGATGGGTGTGTATGCATTGTGGTGACGAAAGGGAGGGCGGAGGGGACCTTCATTCACTCACCTTTCAGAGTAAAGACTGGGAGGTCTTACTGTTGTGCACAGGCACACACACACACTCATGCACAGAGGCATAACACACACAGACACATTCACACACACACAGAAACACACACACAGAAATACACACACAGTGGTACACACAGATAAACAGAGACATGGAGACACATTCACACACACAGAAACAGAGACTCATAGACACACACAGAGCCACACAGACACCCACAAAGACACGTAGATGCAAGTATACACACAGAGACATACAGACATACACAAAGGTACACATAGATGCACAGACACACAGAAACATATAATCAGAAATACAGACACACAGACTTATGAACACACACACACACACACACACACACACAGTGACACAATAGGCACAAACACAGGCACACCATGGAAACACACAGAGACATACACATATACAGACACACACACCTATAAATGCATCCCAATGTTCCAAAGAAAAAATTATCTCAGACCAAATAGAAGCCTCCAGAACGTGGAGGGGGAGCAAGCCTGGGACTCAGCGCCCTGACTGTGGCCCAGTTCTTGTCCCAGGACCTGAGCAGGGCTGTGCGCAGACGGCTCTCTGAGAGAAGTCCTGCTTGCCTGACAGTGTCGTCAGCTCCCCAGTGCCTTCCACTCAGGCAGCAGCACTGAGGTGTGGGGCTTCCTGGTGCCTAATGGCCCAGGGTGTCGCCTAGGGCTATTAACCCTATTGGCCATTAATCCTGGGAAATGCCCAGGGCCATTACAGCCTCCAGGCTCTGTGGCTCTCAATGAGCGTGATACACAACCCCTGGGAATGCCCCTGCGGGGGTCCTGACTCCCTGGGTCTTTGCATGTGTGCATGAGGGGGTGTGTGTGCCTACGCCCACAACCTGGGGGACCACAACCCCACGGAGAGACACAGAGGTGCATCGGGCCTTTCTCTACAGGAAACCCAAAGTTATCTCCAAGAGCTGTCACCAGGCCACAGGCAGCTGGGGTGGGGGCAGGGACAACACCAGAAGGAAAGCTGACTGGTGCTGCATGTGGAGGGCTGGGGACAGGCAATTAACTGGAGAAGGGTCTGGGTGGCCTTGAGAAAGTGCAGGGAGAGCCACAACAAAGCCAGGCCAGAGCTGAGGATCGCCCGCCTGGTGCTTAGGAGTTGCTGCAGCCTCCTTAGCCGCAGGCAGCCTAGGCTCCATCCGCTTGCCTCACTCTGTTCCCATGGTCCTGTTAGTGGTCCCAGCTGCTTTCTCTCCACTCCTGAGGAACTGCCTTGTGACCTCTGCTGTCCCATGACCTTGACTGTCCTGTAGCCTCTGATCTCCTGGGCCTCTGCTTTCCACAACCTCTGCTGTGCCATAATCTCTGCTGTTCCATAGTATCTACTGCTCCCTGATCTCTGATGTCCCGTGCCCTCTGCTGCCCTGTGACCTCTGTTCTCTCAGGGCTTCTGCTCTCTTGAGGCCTGCACAGTCCTGTGATCTCTGCTCCCTAAGGTCGCTACTGTCCATGGCAGCTTCTAACCCTCTGGCCTTTCCTCACTGTGTTTTATCTTTAAAATATAAGATCTGAGGCCAGATCTCTGGGCTCAGATCTTGGCTCTGCTGTTGCCTAGCTTGGCGACCCTGGGCAATCCACTCACCTCCTCTGAGCCTCAGTTATCTTTTTCATAAAAAGAGAAAAACACAGAGTTATTATGAGAATTAAATAGAATAACACAAGCAGAGTGTTTGGGACGGTGCCTGGAGCCCAGTAAGAGCTCCATAAAGGCTTCCTCCTCCTCTTCCCTCCCCTTCCCTTCCCCTCCTCCTCCTCTTCCTCTTCTTATTATCCGTGTCCTTATTCTCTCTGCATGTCTTCTGGCCTGTGTCTCCTGTGACACTCATTGGACACCGTGTCACTTCTGCCACTGAGGGACTGTGTCTGGCTGTTGCTCACACTCCAGGAATGGATGCCTTACTGGCTGGAGTACCTGCCCTCCCACCATGGCCAGCCGCCCCGCCGGCGGTGGGCTGTCTTTGCGTCCAGGGCCAATTTCTGGTTTGGTGGAAGTGACTCCTGCCCAGCACCATCCCAAGCCACTTGGTTTGTGATGTTGGCCTGGCCAGTATTCCAGTACCCAGTTTACAGATGGCCAAAGCAGGGACCAGCACCCCTCCCACCACGGCATGCTGTGATGTCATGTTGAACTCAGCAGAAGCCACAACCTGCCATCAAGGTGAGCGAATGGAGATTTAGGAAAAAGATTCGGTGGCAGAGGGTTTGGCAGATTTGGCTAAGTTTCCTGGAATCCCTCAATGGATCTGGCTTGTTTTTTATCTTTGATTTCCAAGACTGTACCCACAGCTGACCCCACCCGGCCTGAGGAAGGCCCCTGAGGCTGCACTGCTTCTGCCTGGACCCTTAACTGGCTCAGCCACAACAGCAGCCCCCTATCCCTGTGGGCTCTGTGATGGTCTGAGCCAGGGCCTCCTGAAGCCCAGAGAACAAGGAGCAGCAGTCCCCTCCCTGAGGGGGCTGGCAGCGAGTGTCACACAGGAGTGGGAGAGGAGATCAATCTGGGGAAAGACACCAGCCCCACCCACCGAAGGACCAGGATGCAAGGAAATGTCACTGCTGCCCCACAAGAGTATCGTATTATCAGCCCCTTGCAATGGGCAAGTGGATTAAAATGCCATTAGCACAGCAAATTAAGCTTACAAGCGAAGTAAACAGAAATTAAATCAATAACCAGCACAGGGGGACAGCTGCTTTTCCCAAATGGTCCCCCAGGGATTAGTGCCAATGGGCACTTGGGGTTGTGGGTAGGAGTGTGACTGGAGTTAGGAGAGGATGTGTGGCATGGGTGGACATCAATTATCCAGGTACAGAGCGGTGGGACCTCAGAGGGTTGGGGCTGACCTGTCCCTCCTGTGAGCTTCCCTTCCTGTCTCCACCCAGGTGCAGACCCCATGATCTGCAGCTCTCCATACTTCTGGAAGGAAAGCTGCACAGGTTTTGCCAGCTCCCATTCACCCTTCTTTTGGCAATGGGTACCAAATTCTTCCTTGAGGACAACCCCTCCCCACCGGAAACAGTCTACCCAGTTCTTGTAGGCCCCCTTATTCCTTGACTGAAGGTTCGCATGTTACCAGGCTTATGTCATGAGGGAATTATGTTCCTGTGGTCACAGTATTTGATTAAGGGATGTTCAGCTGCTCTACATGTGGGCAAGTGGCAGTATAAGAACTTTGTATTTCAGAAAGTATAAAACTTTCTGAAATGATATCCTGTCCTGAAGTGTTCCTGAGTGGAGAGCAGGAAGATCTGGCATCCGATTGCACTGGGAGAGCTTAGGCTGAGAGGGAAGCCACGCAGAGGTAAAGGGCTAAAGACTGGATTTGAGTGCCTGGATCAAGTTATGCTTGAAGCTATGCAAGATCTGTCCCTGGATTTTTTAAGAAACTGAGCCTCCCCATCTCCCATCCTTTAATTCTTTTTTTTTTTTTTTTTTTTTTTTTTTTTTGGTGCTGGGGATCAAACTCTGGGCCTTGTGCTTACAAGGCAAGCACTCTACCAACTGAGCTATCTCCCCAGCCCACCATCCTTTAATTCTTAAGTCAGTCTAAATTGGGATTTGATTGTTTGCAACTAAAAAAGTCCAGCTTAAAATATAATTTTATTCCTTTTTAAAAATATATTTATTTACCAGACATCTCTCAGGATGTTATAGTTTAGATCTGGAATATTGTCCAAAGGTTCATGTGTTGACGTCTTGGTCCCCAAGGCAGCAATGTGCAGAGGTGGGACTTTTGAGTCATAAGGGCTCTGATTTTGTGGGTTCATAATTGAATGAATATTTGGGAGGTGGTGGAGCCTAGCTGAAGAAAGTAGGTCCCTGGGAAGAGCAGATCTCATCCCTGGCCCCAGCCCTCTCTGCTTCCACTTCCGCTCCCCCATCTCTTTCTCTCTGCTTCCTGGCTGCCACAATATAAGCAGTTCTGTCCTTCCATATGCTCCCTATCACAATGTTCTGCCTTGCCACAAGCCCACAGCAATGAGGCTGGGAAGTTACTGACTGAAACCTCTGAAACTGTGAATGAAAATAAATCTTTCCTCCTGTAAGCTGATTTTCTCAGGCATTTTGTCACAGTGATGAGAAACTGACTAACACAGGGATCAAGGGCATAAGCAATCACAAGGCACAGTGGATGATGATGTCTTTTGACCTCCCTTGCTTTCCCATCAGGTCTCTGCTCTGGACACTGCTTCCTTATCCATCCCAGAGGGTCCCTGCTATTTCTCCAACCCTCTAACTGCTGAGTCCTCCTCTGGGGCAAGTAGGCTCTGCTGGTCTTGGGAACCCCTAGAGTCTCTTCTAGCACCTTTCCTTTTGCCGCTCTGGGGGACACATGAATGGATTCTTATTCTCTGTCCTTCCTGCAGGCTCTTCTTCACCTGCCTTACCCCAGGGCTTCTGGAGGAGACAGGGAGAGGCCAGGACTGAGGGTGAGACATCTTTCTCCTGGCAGCTCCTATGCTACCGGCGGGACGGAGCTTGGAATTACCTCCTCTGGAAGCTGCCCTCCTGCAGGGTGGGACCTGCCTTCTCTGCGCTCCAGCAGCCCCAGGGCTGTCTTCTGTCTCTCACAGTCATGCTCTTTCATAACTGGCAGTTCTGCCTGTTTTCCCTCTGTTCTGTGGGCTCCTTAGAAGCAGGGACCAGAACTCATCCCTCCTTCAGGTGCCAGCACAGAACCCAGGGGCTCATGCAGAGGAGGCTCAACATGGGCCTAATGAATGAATGGATGCCTGGCACCCCAGCAGAAGCTTTCCCAAGGCTGAGTCGCAGCTCCTGGGACACTTGGTAGGAGGGTGTCAGGGATGCTCTTGAGGGTCAGGGCCTCTCTGGGGACTTCTGACCTTGTCCTCCCCACTTCCTCCATTGCCACCTTGTTTCCTCTTTTCTAAAGAAGGTCCCCTGACCCCCACACTGTCAGGGGCAAGGCTGCCAGGCAGTAGGGTGGGGGTGGCGGTGAAGATGGAGGATTCAGGGGACTTTCCTGGACCAAGGCAGTATGGCCATGTCTCTCATTTCCCTTTGCCTGATTAATGGTTCTCCAGATATGTTCCAGAAGCCCTTCATGCAGATGGAGGAAGTGTGAGGTTGTCATCATTCATACTCTTTGGGGAAGACAGCAGGTGTGAAGCACGTGACTTTTCGGACAAGGAGCTCTTGCCTAAAGACCCTCCTGCCCCTAGCTTGGCTCTGACTCTCTGCTCAGTGTTCACCAAGTTTCCTAGAGGCTTGATGCCCTCCCCTACCCCAGTCAGTGGAAGGGAGACTTGGGGTCACCCTCCACCCACCTGCCCCCGTGGTGGGATCCGGTCAGGGAAGGAAGGAGAGAGCTGAGTCTAACTTTGAAGACTTTTCAATTCCTCTGTTGATTTTTTCTCGTCTCCCTCCCTCCAGTTCCAAATCCAATTCTAGCTCCTGGCCAACCAGTAGAATTAAAGGATTAAGAGCTACCCAGGTCTTATCCCGATATGAAAAGATTTCTCCGAGAGCCTCATAGCTTGGCATCCAAAGCCAGGGCGCTCCCTCCCTGCCCGCCCTGGTATTGTTTCCAAAGCCTCCCTGGAACCACCTTTTGAGCTCCTGGCTAAGACATTGTCGTTTCACTTATCTCTTAAGACCTCGCTCATAATTGCTCAATGTCCGACAAGCAGAGAGAACTGCAGGCATTATCTGTTAAGGGCCCTCTAATCCAGTTCATAAGGACAGAGTGGTAATCAGGACACCTCACAATCCTTCTAAAGTCAACGTAGAATTTCACACGAGCCCTGAGCTCCCTCCTGGAGGACCTCCAGGACAAACACAGTTGCCAGGCCCCCCACCCCCGCCCCCACCAACCTCCAGGAGGGGACATGGGGGCTGCACAGGCTGGAACTGGCCAGAGAAACCAACCTACAGATGAAAGACACTATTGAAAACAGAAGGGATTTTTTGAGTGTGTGTTGGAATGGGTGTGTAACCGTGCACATGTGTATACATATGTACACACGTGGGTGCATGTGTTTCCTAGGAAAAGGTCAGTAGAGGGGTCCGTGAGATTGAAAGGTCAGCCCTGCAGCAAAGGGCCCCTGCAGCCACAGCGCAGGGCCGTGCAGCTGGTGGCCTCTGACAGACAGGTGGCAGAGGTGTGGATGAGTCAGACGCTGCTTGTCTGCAGCCCATGGGAAGTGGCTGACAAACGCTGTTCATCTTCCGGGGGAGGTGGGGGGACAGCCAGTGCACCACTCCATATGGGCGCACCTAGATCTATCAGTCGACTGTCGACTGCCGCCCTTCATGGGACACAGGCACGTTGCTCTGACTGATGGTGCCTTCCTGGAGACGTCTCGGCGACTGTGCAGGTGCAAGCTCAGATGCCAGAATCCCCCAGCACCTCGAATCGGTTCATCTACCTGCAGCTGACAAATGGAGTTCTCTTCCTCTCACCCAGCAGGGATGATGGCTTTAAAATGGTCCTCAGGACAAAGTCTTCTTCCTTCCCAGGGCCTCACCCGGTTAGACCTCAGGGGTTGTGATTTGCTCTTAAGGTGTATCCAACATGAGAAGGGAGAAATGTCAGTGGCTTAAACTCTCTCCTGACCTCCAGGTACGCACCTCTACCCCAGCAGCCCCACCGGACCCTCCTGGAAGCCCAAGGTCTGCCACTTCAACCCTGACAGCTCCTTCCTGCCTGCCTGAGATGGAGCTGTCAGCCACCCTCTGCATATGCACGCTCAATTTGAGTGACACAGCCTGGGATTTCTGGAAAGCAAATAAGAAAGAGTGCGTGTACTGGGGTCATGATTTGGGTCCTCCCAAAGAGGACCCCAAGGTAAGAATGTGGTGTCAATGGCTTATTTGGAAGGCAATCCCAGTAGTGTGGTGGGAGGGAACTGAGAAGGGAGGAGGCGGTCAGCACTGCGTGATCCACAAATTGCCCCTGTGCACGGAGCTCCGGTCCTGAGGCGAGCTTGGGAGGTGTCATGGTGCATACTGCAGTGTTGCCATGAGGGGACAAAGCTGGCACAGAATACTGCCAGTACTTGGGGAGGACTCTCCCTGGGGTGTTAGGTGCCTGGTCCTTCTGGGTGTGAGGGCAAAGGATTTTCCATGTCTTTGGAGAGAGTCCTCAGCATTAGAGACTAGGAAATTCTGTACCTGACCTGAGGAGCAGCAGGCATGTTGACTGCTAAGGCCTGAGACCCATGGACAGGAAGAGTCAGCATCATCTACAAAGGCTTTCCTAGGTCACATTTCAGAGTCAGGCTGGTTGGGGTGATGGGACAATGAAAACATTGACAGCCCCAAGTCTGGACTTTGCTGATCATCTTCGGGTTGTGCCCTGCATAAGTTCCTGATCTTCCAGGCTGCTGGGGCCCTAGACCTTGGCTGCCTGGACAGGACTCTCTGCCAAAAAGAAAACACTGCACCCCAAGACAGTGATCTAAAAGACCAACCATTAAGCCAGGGAAAATATGTTTTTGGTGCAGGGCAAGACGGGTGTAGGGTGTAAGCCATACTGTTCACTCTTGTGCTGAGCTGTGACCCTGGATCAGTCACATTCATCTCAGGGTCTTAGTTTTTCCACCTAAAAAATAAGAACCCTGTAGACAAGCAAGGGAGGAAGTCTGGAATGACCACAGTACTGGAACGGGACTGGGGACATCAGTATGCACTCCAGTTTAGTGTAGATACAGACAGACACGTGTAGAAATATTCATAGGTATGGCTGTATGCAGGGATTAGTGTACACATATATACTTTACTCTGTTAGCTGAGGGGGGCTAGAGGCAATGACACCCCAGTAATAATGAGCACACCCATCACCCATATCTTGGTTTCTAATACCATTCTCCAAGACAGGAACCAGAGTTACTTGCAGAAGTGGTTGATTCTGGAACAGGATATATACCAAATGAACCCGGTGCAACTTCTAGTGCCAAAAATTAAGAAGTACTCAAAAGATGCACACATATCTATAGTGATGTGGGATATGTCAATGGGACATAGGAACTGACTGAAAGAACTCCAAATGGCCAAAACTGGGACAATTTGAGCAACTACATAAATGTAATATTGGATTGCAACTCAGGGTATAAGATTAATATCCAAGAATCCTTATTGAAATAAATAATTGAATTTTTAAAAAGTGGGTAAGAAGAGACAAATCTCCTGTGCAGGAGAATTCCAGATAATCTATTTAGGCACTCTGCCCTCAGAGAGGTGGCTGATATTCCAGCTCCTGAAGTATGGGCTACTCATGGTGACTTCCTTCCAAAGTGTATAGTGTGGAAAGAGGGAAACAATCACTTAGCTGTGGAGAAACCTGACATTGGCCAGGTGATTGAGGTCAACGTCGACAGCGATAAATCACGCTGATAGTAGGAGTTGATGCCAGTGGCTCTTCACCACTGTGGCGCTTCTCCCAAGAACCCATAACCCCAGGCTCTCTATGAGAAAAACATCAGACAGCCCCAGAAGAGGGACAGTCTACGAAATGACTGGTGTTCCTCACATCTGTGAAGAGCGTTAAAACAAGGTCAATTTAAACATGGCAAGTCGGAGGAAATTTTCCAGCCTAGAAGGTCCTAAGGAGTCAGAATGACTCGGTGTGAAATCCTGGATGGGATTCTGGAACAGAAAAGGATATTTAGGTAAAAGCTCAGGAAATCTGAATAAAGTATGGACTTCAGTTAATACTCTATCAACATCAGTTCCTTATTTATGGCAGATGTGCCATAATAGCTTAAGATCCTGATGACATGGGCTGTGTTCCAGAACTTTATATATGTCTTTACCATTTTTATATTCATCCAAAATTATCTACAATTTAAGAAAAAAAAATTTTTGTTTTAATTGGGTACCTCTCCTTGAAGGCAGCTTATCCATTGACAAAACCGTCTTGCCAGGGGGTCAGGGGGCTAGGTTTCTTGTCACCGTGTGACTCTGGGCCTCAGCTTCCCCATCTGTCGGATGGCAAGGTTGGATCTCAGTCTAACCTTGACAGACTGTGATTTCCTTCACACCCCAGTTGAGTAGCCAGAAAAACCTTTTCAGCTGGGGGGACCCAGTCCATGGTACATTTTGCAGGACGGGAGGATTAGGGGCATCGGTGGCTTGGCCGGAGGCACCCACCTTGCTGGGCCTTCACCTACACAGAGATGCCCTGAGGTCTGCCTGCTCTCGCTTTCCCAGCCAGTTCTGGGGGCAGAAGGGGGGCAAGCAGAGGAGTTTGGATGCTATGAGGAAGCAGTGATGTGTTTTAATGCCCTGTTTCCTGGGGACCTAGAATGAAAATTTTAACAACTCAGAAGCTGTGCGAGGAAGGCGCCTCTACTGCAGGTTCTCAGAAGGGTATTCCAACTAAATTGCAGAAATAAATATGCATCTTCCTCGTTTTTGATGAGCAATCACTGCACAGAGCCCGGATCTGTAAGTGGCCGCGCACTCCTCAATGGGAAGAAAAGCATCCTCGAGGAATCTGGCTTTGCTGCTTTCTAGCCGTGTGTGTGCATTGTAGCCAGGAGGCCATGTGCTTCACAGGGCCCACCAGGAGCTGACCTGCTGGACCAAGCCAGGGAACAGAAAAGAGAAAGCAAGAGGATCATTGTTTAAAAATGCACAAAGACACTCCCCAGAAAAATAGGGTTTTATGGCATGTGTCATTATGAAGCCATCAGTCCCCAAAGGGGTTGCAAACTGACTCCTGTGTGGGGGGAAGTCCTTTTAGAGAAAGAGAGGAGGGAGCTGTTTCTGTTAGACCTTTAAGCATCCTCAGAGGCTGGCAAAAGGCCAGGAAGGCCCAGTCCCAGGGCACCAGGGGATGGGCCATTTCCTATCTATCCTTTATCCCCACCATGGCTGGGAAGCCCAAGCCCCATCCAGAGCTGATGGTGGAGCCAGCCAGCCCCTTTTTCACTTAAATGGGTCAGGTCTGGGATCCCTGGAGCCTGAGACATTTGTCCCTCTGTCCCCTTCCTGCAGTGGTTTCCCCCCAGTCTCTGGCATGAGCTTAGTTTCCAAACCTTCCTTGGACACCTGCAGAAACACCTCCAAGACGGCCCTGTGGTGCTGGCTAATGAACAGCAAACATTCTCTTACAACCAGAAAGAAAAAAAAAAAAAAAAACCTCCACAAATCCCCAAACCTGTTAGCTGGAAAATATTCCAAGATCAACACATTTTAATTCACTAATTAATACAGCTAAAAGGCATTTTTCATATTAGACTTATTAAAATCACTTGTATTTAAGTGTTTTTGAACTCATATTTTCCGATGCTGTGCGTTTTTCTAAAGTGTTCTAGTCATGTTATGCAAATGCCTATTTAAATTACCAGGGGTATTTGTTTTCTATTTCTACTCTGTAAAACATAATTTTAATACAAGTTATTTGTGAAATGCACATTGGAAAAAAGAAAATAAGATTTGAGATGGCATTTCTATGATAATTTTATTGCAAATGTTGACCATGTTTTTGTATTTGTCTGCAAAAGGTAATGCAAAATATACATAAGACATATTTCTGGGATTTATTGTCATATGTGACTAAATTAGTAAAACAAAATTTGCTTCATTTTTTGAACCTGAGGCAGGGCAGTCCATCACCCCAAGAAACATGTTTTGGAGGAAATTGTTGCGGCCACGCAGCAAGCTGAACCTTGTGCCATCACAGAGAAAATTCTCTCTACCTCTGCCCTTAAACAAGCTTTTCTGACACCTGTGTGCTGCTGGACATGATGTTTGAAGCAGAAGCTCAGGCTTTTGCAGAGGACGGGGTGAGTTGGCTTGAAGCAGGATAAGAATGCTGAGTGGAGGACATGACCAGGTGGTTCTGGAGTTATCTGGTGGCAAATGTACTGTTCAGACTCCAGGACAGGAGAGAGCCCTGGGAGAGGTCTCTGGGAGGGTCTTCTTTGTGGTTTTATATGAAATGTCTGATCTTCCTATTACCAGTATTTCTTTGATACACATACAACAAAGGTATTATAAGATGGTTAGAGGCAAAAGATGGAAGCTGAGAGAAGAAAGGCTGGATTAAAGATCAAGTATCTTTACTATGTCTGAGCTTCCTGGCAGACAAAGGGAAAAGGGGAAACATGAGTTCCATGCCACTGAGTCCATTGTCCAGCAAGAATGCTTGTTTCTTGGAAGGAGAGACAGTTTCCTCCTGGTCTTCCAGTCTTGGTGGAATCCACAGAGGGCTCTTCATAAGAGAAAACGAGGATCCAGAAAGATCCATCCCCAATGGTGTCGAGCTTAGAGAGGCTGCAGAAGTGTCTTCATGAAGGGTGATTGGATTCACACCAAAGGTATGGTGATCAATCAGTGTTTAGAAATATCGGTGAAAGAATGAGACTCCATGTCCAACACCTCTGACCCCAGTCCTACTGGGACAGGTGCCGTTCACTCTTACCTGTCAGCAAGGACTACCTCTGAGGTTTTCCCAGTCTCCCCAGGCTGGAGCGGGAGTGTGGCAGGCCTGTGTGCCCCTGGGGACTGCACTTGCATATGCACTGGTCCTTATAGTGCTTAGGATTCTAAGAAGCAGGGTCCACAAGAGTGCTGCTAGCCTCCTGTTACCTGGAGCAGCTCCTTCGTCAGTATCTGTGGACAGGGAACCTGGCCTTCCTGGGAGGAAGGGGACCCCGGATGTCCTGGTGAACACACACAGCACGTTCTTGTTCACAGTGGAGGTTTCTTGACGGGAACTGACAGGGGATGCCACCCGGGCCATGGGTGGATTCACACTGAGCCTCTGTGACCACAGTCACACCTTCATTGCTCCCAGTCTGTCTCCTGGATAATGGCAGAGATGTGAAGATGACAAAATTGGGGGCAAAGTGCCTCGCGTGGTGCCTGCTCACAGCTGGTGCTGATGTCACGGTGCTCAGCACTTTACGGAGTGCTCCGTGGGCCGGATCATGTTCAGTCTGCTTGGCCATCCTCCTCTGTGGGGATGTGCCATCAACCTCATTTCATGGAGGAGGACCTGGCCCAGAGAGGCTCAGCGATTTCTCCGGGGTTACAGAGCACATCAAGGGGCAGGCTGGACGAGGTTTTGGTCTCCCAAGTTCATTCGACTTTTCTTCCATCCTTTCCCTTTGCTGCGGGGAAATGGGTGGCCCTATTGGACTGGGCTCTCCATCTTCAAGAAGGAGCCACTTGGGAGGCGGATCTGGATCTGGGACTACATGGCCAGCCCAGGGCCCTGCCCTTTGGAAATGCCAAGCCTGGACATGAGGTGGGACAGGGCCTCTGAGCCGGGCACCAATCACAAGCTTGGAGGTCACTTTCCATCTTCCCTGATTCTTTCCTTCGCCTGGCACCAGCAGGGAGGTTGGCTTAATTGGGTAAAGCCTGCAGCTCCATATTTAAAGAGGGAAGCAAGGGGACCCTGGCTGTGTCTCCCCTCCCCTTTGAGTGCACTGTGCGGCTCAGACCTGGTAAATAAGTGGTGCCAGCGTCGGGCCGGGAGCCCGTGGGTTTTCTTTCTCAGAGCCGAGGCTGCCGCGCTGGGCTCTGTCACTCAAAGGGGCACCCGGAGCCTCCTCAGCATGGGCCTATTCAGAGGGCCATTGTCAGGCCGGCAAAGCAGAGCATGTGGCTAGAGAGCGTTAGCCGCCTTGGTGGCCGCGTGCGGAGACCCAGACAAAAGGCCCGGCCTGGGAGGTGTGGAGCGTGACAGCAATTCTAATTTATGGGGCCTTTTGAGGATCCACACCCTCAGAGCTCCTCTATATAGTTCCTATTTGGATCAACAGATGTTTTAAAATGGAGTCCTTGTTCTCAGGGGTGTCCTGGCCCGCCCTCTGGAAACCTGGAGAGGAGGCTCTGCGATACACTCAGGTGGGGTCCTCTGAATGTCACTGACCCGGACGGCACACACCTTCCACAGCCTGCTGGGAGAAGGGCGTCCTCCCCGTGTGCCCCCCTCCCCAGGATCCGCCAGAGGTCTGTGCTCCCTCCTGCCCTTGCTCGGCTGCTGTCCAGGCCTCTGCTGAGCAGGTCAAAGTAGAGCCCTCGAGAGCAAGAGCCGGTTTCCCCATCCAGGCTGCCCGGGTCGCCCCAGAGGCTCTGAGGCTGGGTTGCAAACACCGTACAAGGGAGTCGGTCAGAGCCACTCAAGTTCACTCTGAAAACGTTGCTGCCCTCCTCAGGAGCTCTGGACTTGAGTCTCCTCCAAAAGTTTACTGAGTGACATCATTGGGCCAGATCCTGGTGGCATGGAGGTAGGTATGGGACTGGCCTCAGGCACCACCAAACAAATGGTCACAGATGGTAAGTTATTGATCACAGGTTGTCAAGGGCTTTGGGGGAGATGTGGTTCAGAGGGGCTCTCAAGGGGAGATCAAGCCCGGAAGAAGGCCGTGGGGCACTCAGCCATTCCACCACTGTTCAGTGAGCTCCTACTGTGTACCAGGCACAGTGTGAGGGCTGAGTGCACACAGCAAGTGCACCAAGCCTGGCAGATCCTTGTTCTCCTGAGGGTATAACTGAGTCCAGGGAATATAACTTGGGGAAGTTGACCATGAAATACCATGTTGGGGTGGCAGTGAACGGTGCAATGAAGAAAATAAAATAGACCATGAGATGGTGGGGGGCTCCTGCAGGGGTCAGAGGGTCTTTCTGAGGAGGTGATGTAGGGACAGTAACCCAACCAGGTGAGTGAGGGAGCTTGGGAAGGACATAGCAGCTCTGGGGAAGGGAACAAGTGCAAAGGTCCTGTGGCAGAAATGAACCAGATGTGTCGAAGGAGCCCAAGAGGCCAGAGTGCAAGGGTGGGTGAAGGGGACAGGGGAGAAGGAGAGGTGGAAATGATGAACTAGGGCCCTGAGATTCTGCAAGGCTAGAGTGAGGAATGAGGATTTGATTCCTGGTGCAATGGAATGAAGAGATAAGGTGCATGATCCAAGTTGTGTTAAAAATAAGTTCCTCTGGCTGCTAGGGGGAAGTGCACAGTCCTCTTCCGGTGGCTGGATCTATGGTGGAAATAGCAGAGATAAAAGAAAAAGTGTCTTGTTTGGAGAAATACCTGGGAGCTAGTACCCCCAGGGCTTGCTGATGCAGGTGGTGAGGAAGGAGGAAGAAGAGAGAACAGAAGGTGCCTTGGCTTTCTGGCTTGTGTGGCTCACCCAGAGGGTCGGCACCTGGAAGGAGCAGGATCTGAGCAGAGGCCACTTGTGGACATGATCTTGAGAGGCTGGGAGGTACCAGGAGGGGGTCGGGGGCTGTTTACTTGAGGCACAGCCTGGGAAGTTTTGCAGAGAAGGCGAATTCGATGCTGGTCCTTGAAGGATGACTGAATGTTGAAGAAATGACAAGAAGGGAGATAGGAGCAAAAGGGGCAGGGACAGGTGGTCTGTGGGGTGTGGGGTTCTTGGAGCTGATAGGAATAACCCAGGTTTTATTTCAGGGTTTCAGAAGCTGCGATGGGGATTCCAGTAGGCACAGGTCTGACCTGTTGCTGCAGATCAGAAAGGAGAACAAGGTCCGGGTGCATCGGGTTAATACCAGGATGGACATGGCTTGGCCTAACCATCCAGGGACCCCTTGTTCTGGGCACAGTTCTGAGAGGCTTCAGTGTGGGTGGAATGAGGTGGACCACTCCCATTCCTTCCAGAGAGGTGAATTCTCAAGCAGAGAGAGGGCTGTGATACCATCTACTTCTACTTTACCCTGGCCTGTGCATCCCAACACAATTGGTCCTACCCAGCAGAGAGGGTTTCCCACCCTCTCCTCCTCCACTCAGTGAGCTCCAGACACAAGGCATTTTGCTGTTCTACAAACTTGAAGTGTTCATTCACACCCCAGGGCCTTTGCACTTGTTGTTTCCTCTACCAGAAGGTTTTACCCGCTCCATCTCTCCACGAGGTGGATTCCCACAGCATGGAAGAAGTCTCCTCCTCCCAGAGTCCTTCCTGAATCACCACCCTGAGCCCTTCTGGACCCATCCCCATTTCACCTTCTTTCTGGCATTTTTCACTGACAGAGATGATATTGCCTGTTTCCTTGTTTATTTCAGGTCTCTTTCCTACCCCAACCACAGAACCTCATGACCCTGTCTATCTTGGTCACTGCTGTGTCCCCAGGACTAGAACAATGCTCTGCACAAAGTGAGTACTCATCACTACTTGCTGAAGGAATGAATATTTCAGGGGCCTCACTTAGAACTGGGTGCACAGACCGAGCCCCCTCCTGATCCTCAGGCCTCGAGGCCTCCCCACCCCCACCTGTGCAGCCCAGGAGGATTCAGCTCTGTGCCCCTCAGGGTTCTAGCAGAAGGAAGGCCAGGGATGTTCTGGGTTTGGTTTTTCTAATTGGTTTGATATGATCATGAAAAGCATCTAAAAATTGGACAGCTGGAAATGTTTTTCCTCCCATTTATTACCTAAAACAGTCTTGGAGTTTGGAGGTTGTTTTTAAAATCAGATTCTCCTCACTAACAGAAATGAAAAAAAAAATTTTTAAATATATTACTGTGAACCTACTCTTGCATATTTCTGAAGAGACCCCACAAGGTCAGGAGAAGGCCTCTGCTTGTGGGAGCTGGCGGTGGGTACCCTACGCTCCAGACGAGGCCTGGGAGCGTCCAGGCCATTCTGGGGCTCAGCCATTCTGCAGTCATCGTATCAGGAGGGGAAGATAAATTAAGATGAGTGTATTGCACAGTTAGACATTAACCACGACAGTGAAAAAGTACCGTGAATGCTAAAATGGCCCAGACTAAAATATACTGAGGTTAAAATACAGGGTAACTTTACAAATCACTAATAATTTCTTTGGCTTTCACTGCAATAACATTGATTTAATTCATTAGATTCCTTTCTAAATCTATATTTCAGTTTTAGAGTTGTCAGTTTCTGTTAATGACAATTTTGCCCCATCTGTTCCAACATGAAAATGAGGCTCCTTGCCGCAGACAAGATAGATCTCTAAGAGTTTAAGAAGGAGAAGTCTTAAAGGTATTTCACTTGGATTAGGCCCTATTTGATGATTCACACTCCAATGCAGCTGCCCACCAAAAAAAAAAAAAAAAAAAAAAAAAAACTTTCCGTGGATGCCCCTGGAAAGACCAATCCTTTTCCTCTGCAGTCTCCCTGCCCCACATCTACCCCTGCATCAGATGGACCCACTGTGTTATTGTCATTTCATATTTGGGAGAGGGAACATTCAAAACATTCCCACTCATTCTATTCTTCTTCTTCTTCTCTCTCTCTCTCTCTCTTTTTTTAATGACAGAGCAATAATTCCGGGTGTCAGCATATCAGAATTCGAGCGTCTGTGATCAGAATAAAAATGAGTTGCTGTAATTTGGCCATTCAGATCGTCATATTACAGTAAGCCATTTCCGTAAGCCCGGTGAGCTTCTGTCTGCCTGCCGAGGGGCAGGAGCTGGGTTTCCAGCTCTGTAAGAAATATCTCTGATGACGTCCTCCAGTCCACCAGCCCACACATCTGTCACTCTCCTGCAAGAGATGGTTTTGAAAGCGTGGGTGAAGGATGTGTACAGATCTAGGTAGCATATGATGGCCTTGGAGGGGCCAGTGTAGGCTGGGCATGGGCTCCAGTCAGGAGCCAATGGGGATTTAAGAGCACCCAGATTTCCTGAAAAGGAGGAGAGGCCCTGCCTGTCCAGATGTGGGGGAGGTGTTCCTGAGCCTGCATCCGGGTTGTGTGTTATGGGGGGGAACGTTCTGCTAATTATCAATCACTGAAAAAATAATTTCCCCATTAAAGAAGACACAGTGTGTAATACATGACCCGAGGAACAGAGAAATTTTAAAATTTGAAAACCTTCCAGAAAAATATGCAGCCATTAAAACATATATGGAATTAGGCCGGATCCTCAAAGTTAATATTCACCATATGTATTTACATTCAACTCAACTCCGACAAATTGAGTACTGCATTACAGCTCGGAGAAAGAGGAGATTGCCTCTCACACGGCCTGACATTAAGTTGAGTTACTGTTTTGCTGTAGACTTCTCCAGAAAGTCTAAAGACAGTTGAGAAAATCAGACTGAAAATCCTCCTTGTGGATCTGCCTCCTAATTTCAAATATGAATTAGTGAAATTTTAACATTTCACATGTCATACCTTGAGCAAATTAAAAATCAACAAAAATATTAAGGTTCTATGTTACCTTCTCAAGTGTACAGAATGTATAAAAACTTTAATCAAACACTCAGGTTTGCTCAGTTTTAAATTGTGTTAGTTTAATAGTTTCTTTTCTGCTGTTTATATTAATGACATATTCCCATCTAAATATATTGCTGGGCTGAGAAGCCCTCACAACATTTCCAAGGTTGAATGAATGCAGTTGTATTCATGGTTTTTTAATAAAAAGATCTCTTTCTATTAAGTCCCTCTTCTTCTTTCTTTCTTTTTTTTTTTTTTTCCTCCAAAGATCAAGGCACTCTACAATTTGTACTGTGGCACTGAGACTGATATAAATACACATTGCCACCACCTCATTTAGCGGGCTAATGCTTGTTCTCCAGCTGAGGAGAGGCAAGGAGCCCCCATTTTCTCCATATCCCAGTTGAGAACTAAGGCCATGCAGGGGCCAGTAGCAACACAAATTGCTTTTACTAAGCATCAACCGAAGGTCTCATCACTTGGGAAAATGTCTTAATTTGCTCTTCTCAGCTGACTCAATTGGAAGGACCTGGCCTTATCTAGAAACTTCTGAAAGGATGTACCAATGGGCTTAATGCAAGGTAGGTACAGGCCCAGGAGGACCTACTAGTGGACAATTAGAGGATCTGCAAGTTCTGTTTCAGGCTTGGGGTTTAAAACCCCCTCACTATCTGGTCATTGGAAATACTTTCAGAGAGCACCATGCCCCCTGGCCAAGCTTTCCACACTGCCTCTCTGATCTGGGGGGTCACACAGTCCTCTCTGCTTGTGTGGGATTCCAATTTTGGCAAAACCAAAGCTGCACTTTCCAATTTTACAAAACTGATCAGTTGTCAGAGTTTGGGGCAAGGGAGAAAGGGCTCATCACGGATTATTCTAGGGTTACTTGAAGAAAACTTCCTCGGGGGCCAGGAGAATTTGAACTTGCTTACACTGGGCTTAGGACAGATGACTCCAGCTTTCTGCCCAAGCTCCACGTCTATAGTCAGGTGAACTGTATGTGGCGGCTAGTAAGGAGCTTCTATGATCCAAGACTGTCCTAGATGGGGAATGGTCAACTCATTCAATATAAGGCAAACTCTAGTGAATCGTAAATCCCCCATCTCTATAAATACAAACAAGTGTGTTATTATCCCTACATGTAGTTTCTGGTTAAAGTAAAGCACATGAATCTAGCCAATTTACAAGCTCTGATCAAAATGAAGACTGTTGCATCTTCAGAGTAATTTGTAAACATATCATTATATAATATCACAATTACATAGACCTAAAGAAGTAGTACAATATACAGATAAACATGCACCACCCAGTTTTGTCCAAACTTTACATGGTGGACTATGTGCTCCAGGTTCTGAGACATTAGCACAGCAGTGCACCTAGGTTCCCTCCAGCCCAGGCTCAGACCTTCCCATTATGGGGAGCTTTATGCAGGCCAGGTCTCTGGCAACTTGGGGACAGAAAGTGACTGACCTAGAAAAGGGGGTGCTACTTGGCAACACCATTGTAAACCTCTTTCTTCCTCGCCCCTGGAAAGAGAAGGAAGGAAGGCTCAAGGTGAGGGATGTGCATTTGACCTGAAGGCCCAGGAGAATTGCATGTTGCAGAATGTACCACGATCTGCGGGCCAGAGAATGAGGTGATTAAAGCTAAAAATGAATACACCTGACCTGGGAAAGTAGCCTTCTGAAATAATTAGGCCACGAGATGCAGGACGAGGGAGTGCGATTCAGGTGTCTGCTGAGTAAGAGGCTCCCTCGCGTGCCTTTGCCAAGCCGTTGGAATGTGCCTCGGCTCTCTTGTGGAATTGGTTTTTAGAAACAATTCCTTTCTGACCACACAGGACAGGGGATTCAAGACGTGTCTTTCTAAGCCGGTTGTGACAAGACCAGGGGCTTTGCTAATCGACTAGAAATATGACTGGATATAAAATCTTTACCTGTTTAAGAAAATGATAATATATTTCAAGCAAATTAATTCCATCTGGACCAGTTAGAGCGCATAATCAGCTATGTTATGCAAATAGTTATCTTTGTGGTGGAAATCAATAACTTATTTTCTTCTGTAATAAAGAAAAAAAGGGGAATAAGTTTTTATTAATTATGTTCCAAATGAAATGTTCTCCTGCCAGGCTGTGGGTTTCATTTCATTGTGAGGGCTTTCCCCCATGCCAGTTGCTGGGACCCTGATGAGGGCCTTTGGCAGGACATCCCTAAAGTCACCTCTCATTGGGAAGGTGACTCAGAGAACCAGGCTAGGCCAACTTTCCTAGGGATGTCAGTTCGGTGATGGTACATGCCTGGTGGTGTCTGCCAGCCCAGCGCAGGTCTGGCCTTTCCCTCCAGCTGCAATTCTGAGGAGCATCTTATTTATAAAGCTTCCTTGACCACAGTTAGTCAGTATAGGCTCCAGTTATAGATGAAGTTAATGACAATATCGATTATGCCATAACCCATGTTAATAGTGAGTGTATTGCCTCTTAGCCATAGGGCGGTATTTATGAGCTATTTCTACCCTCCTGAACATGTCTGAGTCTTGCAGGAAAATAGTTCCTACTCTTCCTTCCAATCAACAGGAGTGTATCTTTTGTGACCATCTGGGGAGTATAATGCAGAAACGATGGTCCTGTAACACTTCAACTGGGAACACTTTCATCCATTTGTACCCTTGTGATGGTCATTGCCACCTTTATATGAGGGGAGAACCACAGAGTCCACGCTCAGCCTACCTGAATAGCTGGATTGGGGCTCTCTTCCAGCTTGGTCACATCCCAAGTGGCTTTTCTACATGTTCTGATAGCAAGTTTTAGGGGGTGTTCTCCCAGGGTCTGCTTCATCCAAACAGGTGGATTTTCGACCTGGATAGTGCAAGTCACAGTCACTTACATGTGGAAATTCATCAGAGCCTCCGTGGGGCTGCAGCACGGTTATTTTTGGCCTTTTGCCATTTCATTTATGAGGTACTTGTATTTGACAAACAGATCTCATTTATGCACAGATATCAGCCTTCTTCCTGCCTGATTATGAGGCACAAGACTGCACCCTGACCTGGGTCCCATGTCTGTGAAAAGGGGCCTTCCAAATGCAAGCTTGTCATTGTCCTGGCAGAGGGATTTGGAAGCAGGAGTCTGTAGTGGTCTATCCTGTCTCAGCAGGAAAACATCCCTGCTCACGAAGCCCTTGTATGTGGAGTCCCTGGAAGCAGGCTCAGGTTTCTGGAGACCCAGAAGTCTAGGAGGGCATCGGCTGCAGGAGGTGGTCAGGCGGGTGAGCAGAGGTAGTCTTCTAGGGTGGGTAGAGGTAGCCTTCAAGGTAAGTGGGCAAGTGCCAGGCAAGTCCCTGGTTTCCCGAGAGCCACTGAATTTGGGGATTTCTTCCACTCCAGCCTTTTCTGGCTTTCTGGCCTGACTACCTACCTCTTCCCAGGAAGCAGGCAGAGGCTTAACCACCCTTTCTCCATTCATGCAGGCCTGTTTATGGATTCCTCTGACCTAGTCTGCCAGGCAGCTTCAACCGGTTTTGGACAGCTGGGCCGCTTGGCGTTTTATGGTGAATGGCGGCTTCCCAAGGTCATAACTGTGTGTGCCTGGGAGAGCCAAGGGACATGCCTTCCCTGCTTGGTTCTTCTGAGGGGTGCCCTCCCCAGGGTGCCACAGCCCCTCACCTGATTCTGCCAGCTGCTCTGTCACCCTGACTGGTGAGAGCAGGAGCAAAGGAATATGCCAAGCGCCCAGCCTGGGCAGCCTGCTCGGGCTCCATCCAGAGGGGAGCCCCCATCCCAGACGGCTGCATTCACGGTAATGACACCTCCTGGGGAGGTACCTTATTGCTCTCACAGAAACAATCTCTACTGAGAGAAATTAATTGTTTTGTTGTCAATGGAAAAGAAACAGAAGCAGCTATTTTTAAATGTTCCTTCTGCTTGGGGGTGTTGGAAGGGCAGGTCACAGGTGGCTGTCTCAATACCCCATTCCCTTGAAAGGATTTACAGGGGTGCCACTATGCTCCAGTGGAGAACTGCTGCCTGGGATTAGTTGGGGAGGGAGGAGTCTGAAGGGTTAAGGTTCATGCAGGCGGCCTCAAGCAGGGTAGATACCTGCGTTTAAGTCCCAGCTCCCTCCTTCATGGTGTGTTCCCGTACCTCAATTTCCTGATTGGAAAACTGGAGATAATAATGTTTCCTTGTACAATGACTATGAAGGTTAAGTGAGATAATATGTGCTTAGAGTTTAGCTTGGATCATGGTAGGTACCCAGCAACTGGCTGATAGGAGAAGATGCATGAGAGAGTTTAGAAGCTGACCAACCCCAGACTTTCCTATGGGCAAGGTCCAAAGTCACACCCAACCCTCTGCAGCACCCCTGTATGGTGCTTCTGCAGACTGACCCACCTGGTAGATAAGAGCCTCTGTCACTCTCCTTGCAGGGCCACCTCCACCCGTTGCTGAGGCAGACTGGGGCTCATCTTTGTCTTTCATGACATTCTGGAACCACCTTTAGCTGAACCAGTGCAGGGGACCACTGGGCTTCCTGTCACACCAAGCATAGCAAGGAACTTCTGGAATTGCTCCATCAACAGCAGACCCGCACACACAGACGCATCCTAATGGGGGCCCAGCAGCATATTTACTATTTACCGAACATCTGGGAGATAACAACTTTTATGGGAGGGATTTTAATTAGCACTGTGGCTAAATGTGGTAGAGTTAACATGGGTGGCATTGGCTGGTATGCTGGCTTCTGTAAGAGGAATCTGGCCGAGAGACGTGGCTGTGTTTATCACCTGGTCCCTGCCATTAATGAGCATGGGGGCTGGGAGTCACGGGAAGGAGGCAGTCCAGGCCACCAGCAGGGCGGCCATGGCAGGGCTGGGTGGGAGCAGGGCTGGATTGGCTCTGTGACTGTGCAAACTGAGAAGTCACACAGGGCCCAGTGCTCAGAGGACCCCCATGCTGGGTGCTCTGCTCTGCTCTTGCCATCTTAAGATTCTTCATGATTTAATCTATGAGATACAGTTTGGCACATGAAGTCCAGTGGGACACTGGATCACGAGGTCAATAAAGGAGGTGCTGTCTGTTTTTTCATGCCACTCCTTCTGCATAAAGTATTTAAGATGCCCCCCAAGCCCAGTATTCCAGTGAAACCATCACACATCATCGTGCAGCAAGACTCCAAGTGAGCACAAGAGAAACATGTTACATCCAGGACTAGGTGGGAGGCTGACAGCCCCCAAGAGGCCATGCTTCCCTTTGAACCAGGAGACCGCAGTGTTACTCCAAGAACACAAATGACCAAGGGATCCTGTCACATTCTTTCCTTTCATATCAATGTTACTTCCTTTTGACCCTGAAAGCCAAGCTGAATAAGACAGAAGAAGCTAGGGCACCCCACAGTCCCAGGTGGAAGGTAGAGGGTGTTGGTAGAAGGTGAATGTATCAAGGGGTGAGATAAAACCAGCTGGGCTAGTTCTCTGGGGCACTCCCACAGTTCCAAATGAAATGCACACGAATGTATGAGCATGCGAGATAGTATGCAGGTCTGGTGATTCTGCATAGGAGCCCAAGGCTCTTATGCGTGTATTTGAACCTGGTATGGCATAACATAAAGATGAATGGTAAAACTCATTTTAATGATGTAAAATTTTTATTTTTCTTTACTTAGAGTGACATTAAATAGCAATCTAAAAACACTACAAGTTAAAACAAAGACAGTTAGAAAAGAGGGAAATGCTTTAGTTATTAGTACCTTTAATGGCACATTTCCCCTACTTTATGAACAAGGGACCCCATTTTTCAGTTCTACTTTAGGTCTCACCCATTAGGCAGCTGTCCTGGCTGTGGGATCCTGATGAGCTTTGGGTCAGGGATTGAGAAAGTGTGAATCTACAGTGGCCACGTGAATGAGGAGGGGTGATAGCTTGCCTCTGACAGCAGTCGCCGTGAGCTGGGCACATCCTAAGCAATTACACGGATTTTTTGTGCAGAAGTGTCTGTGATGCCCATTTTACAGATGGAGACATTCAAGTCCAGACAGGTCAGTCATGTGGTCAAAGAGGTGCAGAGCAGGTACTTGGAGCCCAGCCAGAGTCCAGAGCCAGTCTTCACGGCCTCCTGGATGCTTCACTCTCATGATGAATAGAAACCCGACGGGATAGAAACCCGGGATAGAAACCTAACGCTCAGAATAGCCCACAGAGATGAGGGGCAACAGACGGCAGGTGACCCTGGGCTCCTGTGTTCCTCCCCCCACCCCCCAGCTGCACGCTGCCTTGTCCATTCTGGAAACATCTCCCTCCTTCCTCGGGACAGGCGTATCATCATTTGTCATCACGGCTCCAGGGTCCCATTAATAACCCAGTGAGTAACTTGGTCTGTTCCACGTTCCTTTTAGAGTGATGACTTGGGACCTCAAAATAGCTGTGCCTGTCCCTTCATGCATGCACCCAGACGCCCCAGCACACTGTACAAGGGCACCCAGATACACGCGCACATGTGTACAGACGTGCACAGACGTTCCTGTCCACAGATAGGTAGGCAGGTCCAGACATGTACACACACACAGGCCTAGGCATGGACATGTGAAAGCCCATGTACAGACTTCTGTACACACACATGTGCTCAGATACAGGCTTGCAGGCCGACAGCGCTGGCATACATGAAGGGCACACAGACTCACACACGTGCACAAGTGCACAGGAGGCCAGACGCGCCCACATGAATACACCCAGAACAGATGTGGGCCCCTCTCAAGACTGCCAGAGCCCAGAACTTCGTAGTCACAGAACCACGACCACAGGAGTGGTGTGTGCTCACCATGCTCTGTGACAAAGCCAAGGGGGGATCAGAGGCCACTGCTCAAGTTTGTTGGCAACTCTAAAACATCTGCCCTTGCAGGCACCCCTGAGCTGGAGGGAACTGAGGTAGGAGGCAGGAAGCACCGCAGCTAATGTGGAACAAGTCTGAGTGGGCAAATGTTTGTTCAGATAAGTGCAGGATTAGAAATTACAAATAGTGAGACAATTGTGCATATGCGGAGTGATGGCTTTGTCCTACCGGGTCCCTTGAGGAGCTCCCCACTGAGTGGGAAGGGGGCACCCAGCTGCAAATGATGGCTAGGCAGGAGGTCACAGTGAATGAGTCAGAAGGGAGCCATGTGGGGCCTGAGGCAATCAGAGAGAGGTCTTCCCGTGTGTGTGTGAGGTTCAGCCCTGCCGTTCCTGATCCTTCCTCTTCCTTTCCTCCTTCATCTGGACTGGCCCACCCTGAGGGGAACTCAACATGACAACCTCAGGTTCAGGTCCTTGTGTACCTCACTCCTTTCCCCAGGTCATGGCCTATGAGGCAGATCCCATTTTCAAATGCAGAAACTGCAGCCCACCCCTTAGCCAATTCCATTTTCCCACAAGAATGGAGGCATTGTCTGTGTCCCTTCCTAGAGAAACAGGTGCAAAACTGGTTCCACATTTGACAGGGGACCCAGGGAGGCTGTGTGGAGGGCAGGCACTCTGCAGCCATTTGGGCTGGGTGAGAGCTCGGACCCTGCCCCCTGCTACCACCAGCTGTGCATTTCTGTGTCTGGGTCTCAGGGGCCTTGTTTGTGAAGTGGGCACATAGTTTCAATGAAATCCAGCAGGTCACAGAGACTGGCTTTAGTAAGTGTCCAGAGGACCTCAGTGTCCCCATTACTACTGTTGTTATAAGCTGTGATTACTGTCTTATTCAGGGTTATGACCTAATTGGGAAATGAGAATTACAAGTCAGTGCTGGGGGAGTGGGACGAGGAGACTGAGTCCAGAGGGCACCTGATCCCAGAGGCCAGACGGGCAAAGACTCTTTGGGAAACTGCCAGCTTTGCAGGATCAGCCACCACACTGTACCCTAGACTCATTCTTTCCTCTTTCTTGATTCCCCTGCTCTGTAGGTAGGATACATCCTGGACTGGAGGGACACAGGTTCCTTCTGTGTGACCTGTGACATGTCTCCTAACTTCCCTCGGAAATGATAACAAAAACATCTACTTTGAGATGGTTTCCAGAGTTTGAATGAAAAAAAAAAAAAAGAATGCAAGGGCTTTGAAAACAGTCACATAGTACAGGGCAGCTGAGGTTTCCCCTGCACATAGCGCCCCCTGCTGTACAGGAGGACATCAGGGGACTAAAGAGAGCACCAGGTCATAGGGCTACTCCCTTCCCACCAGCCTCCCTGCCTCACCCCATCTCAAGGAAGTTCAACAACTTTAGAGCCCTGGGAGGGTAGCATTCAGCACCCAATAGTTTCCATGGAGAAAATCCCAGTCTTTGACATTTTGCAACAACCCATTTGACCTAATTTATGCGGTATTTTATCATTTTTGGCAATTTTGTGATTTGGGTGGGGAGTGGGTGGTGTACAAAGCACCGATGAAATTCCTTCCCTTGTTCTGAGTCATCCCCATTCTCCTGCTTAAATACAAGCCATGCAATACATGTGCAACCACACATCCACACATATATGTACATACACGTACACACACACATATGTACAAATACATAAAGGGGGAGACAGAGGGTAAATTGGAAAAG